>NW_020955805.1:0-1586 GCF_003031625.1 Empidonax traillii
AAAGAAAGAAAGAAAGAAAGAAAGAAAGAAAGAAAGAAAGAAAGAAAGAAAGAAAGAAAGAAAGAAAGAAAGAAAGAAAGAAAGAAAGAAAGAAAGAAAGAAAAGAAAGACAGACTACAAAAAAAAAAGAAAAAAGAAAGAACAGAGTAAGGAAGGGGAATTTATATCACTTGTTTATGAATTATGGTTTTCTTCATAGTCTAATTTTCATTACTGAGTCAAATATGAAATTTAACATTAAAAATGTACTTAGGAAGTGAAATACAGCAAATATCACGATGGTGGAAATATAGTCACAGACAGCAGTAAACTAAAATGGCTCAAGGGTAGGCAGACCAGCTCTGCACACCAGCACCAAACACATCTCCATCCCAAAATATTGAAAAGATATCAAAATAAATTAATATCTTCGGACTTTTTTTTCCCTCTCTAACTGTTCAAATCCATATCTGACCTCTGCTGGCCAGGTTTTTCCAGCCTTTTTACATGATCCATTTACAGAACACCACATGCCATCTTCCCGGGAATGGCTGAGTCTGGGAGGTGATATTTTGCATATGGCTGTTTTGATTCTTCTCTCAGTGCATTTTTTAAGCAACTGAGGAATCCAACCACTATTTCTAACTGTTTCCAAACCCTGAGCAGACACCAGTTCTTTGGGAGGTGGCACTTGGTGGAGTGAGGTGTGGGACTGGTCTCCCGACAGATACCCAGGCAGCGCAGCCTCATTTCACTTGCCTGCCTGGGAACTCCCCAGGTCAGGTTTCCCACGGGCCAACACACCTTCCTGCCACCCAGCCGCTGGGACAGTTATGACTCCTCTGACAGAAAAATCCCATCCTTTTCCTACAGACTACTTTGTGGTCAGACTGTTATTAGCACAGATTTTCATGTTTATGTTCTTTCTGCGTCTATATATAAAAAAAAATGAACTTTACTTGCTTGTTTTAAACTTTTAGGAAGTGCAGAGAGAATGTGACTGCATGGGAACATGCTGGACTGGCCATCAAAGAGGGATGAATCTTCTTCTTCAACTGCAAAGCTGCATCTGAAATGCATGTGATGGGTAATTGATTAGTTTAATACATCACTGAGAGGCATTCACACGCTGGATGTGCTACAGGGACCTGGGAGAGCACAAACAAACAACAGTGAAATGCATATTGCAGAGGTACAAGTCTCCACAAACACCCCAACCTTGTGCTCAGCCCTCACCGAGTGGGGAACTACCCTGAGTGCTTCAGGGAGCACCCCGGCTCTTAGGTAATAATAACCATATAATTTTATGTGAACATCTGACAGCGACAGATCCATGAAAACTAATCACAGGTAGGTTCTAAAAGTATCTTCAGACACAAATTGTAGCACTCCTCAGATTTACCAGCTCCTGTTGTAACGGTAGAGTTTGCGAGCTCCTGAGCTTTAGTATAAAGCGTATTGTGCACTGGAACTGGTACCTTCACATGAACTTAAATGTACTTTCTTCTTTCATGCATTAATATGTTGGGTTTACGCTGTAATCCTTGGCTAGCCACAAAACCCTTAAGAGTGCTAAATGCTTGTCCTCTGTTAATAAGCCCACAAGA
>NW_020955805.1:5715-57728 GCF_003031625.1 Empidonax traillii
AAGGGCCAAGTGCTTTTGGTCCATGAGAAGTACAAAAAGAACTGAGGGGCAGGTCTCCACTGCAGGTCACTGTACAGAGACACTACTTAGCTTTGTGGTCACTGGCTACCTCCAAAATAGATGTCTTCCTCCACACTGAGCACTGCAGTGCCAGGACTAACTCAACAGACAGTACCTGAATGAGGATGTTTAGCATTAGTTCCCATATCTCCCCAAATCAGCCTTGTGTTGTGTGTGTATGGCAAGACTCTCTTGCCCAAGAAAACTGAGCAATTCTGAGTCTCTCTGAGACTCTCCAAAAGAGCACTACAGCTGCAGCAAGGGAATGCAAAACGACCCTTTTCAGTTCTCTTCTGTGAGCCTAAAGACTCCGTGCTGACAACAAGGTCATCTATCTCAGATCAAGGTTTATTATTTTTGTGAAACTCAGATCACTCAACACCTGGAGGCAATTTCCTAAGCATCTGCACTTTTACAATGTGAAGCCAAGGTGGGATGAAAGGGCAAAACCCAGTCAGCTCTCAGAAAATCTGGTACTCTTGGGCTTTGCAAATTTGCCTTACCTGAGTAAAGTTGCCATTTGCAGGATACCCGTGAAAAGCTTCTGGATTCAGTGAAGTAACATTGTGGTTATGATTTTCACTTCATTATGCAGAACACACTTATTTTATAAAATTTCATTCACTTTTCATCCTGACCTTAAAACATTAGGTTGTCATAAAAAGTGGATATAACACTGACAAGCAGTACTCTGAAAAGATGATACAAATGCATGAGCAAGGTGTAGAGAGGCCCACAGCTTGGCCATCACTCATCCTCATCCCAGGACAGCTTTCACTCCTGCAGTCACAGCTTAGGCACGGCTCAGGAGCTGAACCACTGCCATCAGGCATGTACACTGTGGCTACTCAGTTTTTGGGAGAATGTTGCTTACCTGTATGACCATGAGGCACTCCACAACTTTAGACCATGGGGCAGAAAGCAGCCCTTGAACTATTTTTTTATTCAGAGTCATGTCATCTTAGGATTTATCTTGCCAGCATATGAGAGAAAAGGAGCAAATGAAGCTCTCAGAAGCAATTCAGACGTCAGGACTTAGAAGAAAACAGTGACTTACTGTAAAAAAGTCATTATTAAATTTATTACTAAATTGGGGTGTCTACACCTAGGTGTCAACACATGAGGCAAAGGAGAAGTCCAGTTTTTATCACCTGAGACTTTCTTGGTGCCCTCTCTGGCTTCTGGACAACAGTGCAAACGTCTTAGGGACTGTGCTGTGTTGTATCTCACAGCACCACATAAAAGTTTCGTGCACCCCAGGACATGTGTCTGGCCAGCTGAGCTGAGCCCCTGACCCTGGGGACTGGTGACCTGGACCGCTGGGCTTCCCTTGCTACACTGACAAGCTCTCCGCTGACCGTGATGGTTCCATACGTATGACGGGCGCTGGGTGTGGTTTGCATGGAGACACTGAAGTTCACAAGTCTTAATACAGAGTTAAAACCTACTGCAACTTTCTAAAGGATTAATTTTTTAAATTCATAATGCATTTCATTAGGTTAAAAAGACAGACAAATAAAATCATATACCTGTCTCTTTATTAAGATGATTATAAAGAAAAAAAATCAGAATACTACTCTTACTTGTTTTATTCAAAATATAGAGAGGTATCACAGATATAAAGAACTGCCAGCATGGATTTCCATACTTTATATTACTCTTCATCCTGCCATTCTAGATACTGAAATTTTGCCTGTGTGAGATGGAAATGCCTTTTTAGAGAAGGTCATGGATGGATCATGTCTGGGGATGCAGCACTGGTCTCTATTGCTTTTCAGTACTTTTACAGAGCATAGAAAGCAAAGCTGGTGATAAATTCCCAGGACACATCTACTCTGCTACTGTTCCCTCTATGACAGTGAAAATGAGTCTTCTCAGCTCTGCAGTGTGAGAACTTCCAACAGAAGAAACAAAGGGCCAGATGTAAGAAGGGAGAGGCCTGGCAAATAACTGAGTAAGGTACTTTACTGGGCACATCCAGGCTTGCCAAACTGGGCTGAAACACACGACCTGGCATCTGTCAGAATATGTCCATGTCCACTATATATACACTCAGTCTCATGATGAACACATCAGGCAGAAGAGCCTGACCCAGAGATCTCCACTTTGCTGTTGACAGTTTGCAATATCATAGTATCATAGAACATCTCAAGTTGGAAGAAATCTATATTTGGATCATAGAATATCTTGTTCTATATCATAGAACATCTATGAGAGATACTGGGAGCATCCCTCACCTCATTGTTTTCATCCCATTTTTTGTGTTTTGTCTCCTTACTTTTCTAACACTTTCAGCATGTGCTGCTAAGGTGGATCCAGTTTGGAACTACAATACCTTGAAAACTGGAGCAACCCTGGCTCAACCTCACAATCAGCATCTTGGGACATTAAATGACTCTAGGCACCTTGAATTAGGCAGTGTTTCACTAGTCACAGCAGCAAGCTTTAACAAAGTGTTTTAAATGAACAGAACTTTATTAGAGAGGAGGGACAGAAGGAAACAAAAGGAAGTATTAGACATGGAAATCTGAATTAAGACTGAGAGAGCCCCAGCCTTGCCCCTCAGCATAGTTATTAAGGAATTAGCCTGGACTCATCTTCCTGCTTGCAGCTGTGATGGTGCCAAAGGGACGGCTGCTGTCCTTCTCCCTGGTCCCATTCACCTTGAAGCATGCCTGTGATCGGGGTGTTTCAGTGGAGTGACTGGTCAGGCCATTTCCAGGGCTCATGGACAATGTCACCAGCCCTGCTGCTGGTGTCCCCATGGAGTCATCAGGCCGGGCAGATGCCCCCAGTTGCCACAGACGGGTGCCCAGGAGCCTCTAAGCCACGGGTTGTACCACAGGGTGCTGTGGCTCATGCAGTACCACCAGTTGCTTCCAGACAGGGTGCCTGCTCCCACCTGCAGTTGTCACTCTCTCAGGACACCTCTGGGCCACCCACCCAGAGCAACCTTGAGAAGCTGAGGGTGAGTTCTCTTCTCTAGGCTCGCCAATAGGACCAGTGATCTCCACATCTATTAAGATACAGATACATCATGTTTACAAGCCTTCTGGTGCAGCAGTTGTCTCCTACTATGGGCTTGCACTGTATCAAGGCCAAAAAACTGTGAAGTTTCTAGTTATGACTAATGCAAATGACAATGATGTTTTCAGTGATACAATACTGCACAGTCTGTGAGAGGATTATAACTCTACCTAATGGCCAGAGGTGATGGGAGTGCAGAGGGTGGGCTAAAGAAAGTCATGGGGGTAACACACCGGTGAACCACTGGCCTCTGCAATGGAGCATATGGATGGTACCCATCAGCCCTCTGATGCCCAAGAAGAAGGATGTCGGCTTAGACAAAGGGGGAAGCATGATGTAAAAGGAGGGTAAGAGAAGAAAACAGGGAACCAAAGGAAAAAGGGTGAGCAGAGCAAATGATGTGAGACAGGTCAAAAGAGCAGGATGAGGCAGAGAAACAGCCAATCTGAGATATGGTGCAGCTGTTTCCTACTCACAATGTTCCACCTTCCCTAAGGATACCCCAGCTCTCTCCCTTCTCCCTCCAAAAATCTTCAGAACTGGCACACTCTGTGTCCATGGGGCAGCAGACCAGGACATCTCCCTCGACAGCTACAATGGCAACAGTGATAGTGACATCCAAAAGAGCAAGGAGATCTTTATTTTCACCCTCACCATGCTTTAGCACTGATATTAGCCTTGAAGGTCCTTATATCATAAATGAATTGCATTCAGTTCAGGTTTGCCAAGTGCTCTTATAATCCATTTTTGTATTTCTGCAAAGCCCTGCTACCAGGTCCCAGCAGGTATTGTCCCTCTAACTGCGTGTTACAGAAACTCCCTTTGAGTCATCTCCCCTCCACCATCTATGCAGAGCAGTGTGTAGAGGGTTAAATCAGTTCTTCATAGAACTCAAATTTTTGAAAAATGGGCCACAGGCATTTATTTACCTGTTGGTGAAATGTGAAAGGAAAAGAAATCAGCCCACAAGTCCCCTGGCAACTAGAGTTTCCTAAAGAAACCTCTGTCTGAAAATTTCGATTAATATGAACCAAAATTATTTGCTAGATTATGTGTATCTGCTTTGGAAGGGGGGGGAGGGGAAAGGGGGTTATTTTGTGTTTAACCCAGGAGAAAATTATTGCACAAAGGTCAGGGACCTTTGCCTAGACCAGAGTTCAAAAGTCCTCTCTACAAATAGCTGGACATGAGAATAGGGACTCGACCTTTCCTCTACCATCTAGATCCGAGTATGAAAACAACATTTCCTGTTTAGGCAGAGATTGAACTAACAGCTAAAGGGGAAATTTTGCCTTGAGTTGAACAAAAAAACAGAAGTTTGGGGTTTTTGGAGTCGAGAAATACTTTTGTTACCATCTGAGATATTTTTGATCCAAACCAACATGTGTCTCGAGCGAGATAGAACTTAACCCTTCAAAGGCTTTGTTTTGTAAATATGGGACAATTTTAAAATTCAAGATATCTTTCTGCAGTGAAAAGTGAAAATTTTTGTTTGGTAAATGCCTGGAAAGAATACCAAGTAACATTTTGGGATTTTTTGGTTGGCTTTTTTTTTTTTCTCTGAAAAATGTACTGTTTGTAAAACTACATTTTAAAAGCTTCCACATTCTCTCAACACACCTGGAACAGGATTGTGACCGTTTGGCTATGCTGGAGTAGGTGAGGGGCTTCTCCCTCCCTCACATTATTTTTTCATCTCCAAAAACAGTGGTTTTCTCTGGTGGTGAAACAAGTAATCAATTTTCTAGTCAGATTTCTTGCTGGGCAGTGACCTGTCTCCCATGGGGGTGAACTCCACTGCAAAGCTGCTTTCCCATCTAATGCCTGGCCAAGGCACAGGAGCAGTTTATGAACAGGAACACTGTCAGCAAGCACACATGCACTTCCCAGTCCTCTGGCATCTACCAGACTCTGGCATATTCCTCAGGCTGCAGACAGAGAAAGAGGTGGCAGATGAATTATCTCATGCAGCAGTGCGGGCTCTTGGCAACTAATTCCTGAGAGAAGCAAGAAAAAAAATTGTCCTCCAGGTCTGAAGCTCTTACTGAGCTTCAGAAAAGCTCAGGGAAGAGAAAAAAAACACTAATGAACTATGTTTGGTGAGCTAACTGTAGGTAAATGCATGTTTAATTTCTTGAGCTGGATATCAGTTAAAGTATTGTGAGTAATATCAGCTGGATTACAGCGATTTTGCCACTCCTGCAGAGTCAGAGGATGGCAAGCTGAAATCGCTGCCCTTATCTGTGGTGTTTGCTCTTGTGAAAAGCTAGGGATGGGTTTTCGAGTGGGACAGGTTTTTGAGGGCTCATTGTCAACAGCTTTAAGTGCTTTCAGCACAGCTCACACCCAAAGGCAGGTCAGCGAGCATTACTTTTACTTCCCTTGGAAATGTACTGAGAGATGCCAGAGACAATTTTATGTAATGCAGGGATGTGGTACAGCACTCTGCAGGCAATTCACGAGGCCTTACGAGCTAGGCTAGCATGAAGAGGCAAGGTTAATTTATTAAAAGCTCACTCCTGCCTCTACAGTATCGTCAAGACAAAACGTTTCACACTCCCTCAGCAGCAGGCATGCTGGTTTTCAATGGCAGCGTGGTGCACTGATGCACATGGAAACTCCAGTTTCACAGCCAATGCAGATGCTATAAATTCACAACAAAAAAAAAATATGCTTCCCCTATATTTAAAGGGCCAAGATGCTGCCACGCATACGGTTGTATCTTTAGATTTTACAAATAAATATTACGAAACCAAAATAAATGCCAAGGGAATAAGGGCTGAAATATAAACTACCTAAAGTCTGACTCCTTAACTGGTGCCTTGCTTGTATAATAACCACTGAGTCAAAGTATGAACGCTCAGTTGTTCCTTCCATGGGTGTCGTGGGGAAAGCAGAGGCTCTTCTCCCCACCTGCTAATTCTCGAAAGTGCTTGGTGAAATACAACATCTGAAAGGGTAGGACTAAGCTTTACATCACTTTTTAATTCAACGGCTCATTCATTCAAATAAGATTTACAAAGACATTATGCAATTTTGGTGTACACAGTCAGCAGGGGTGTGTAATGAATATCTAACTCACAGCCTGCGAGATTTTAATTGGATGTAAATCATCTTATGACCATGGTTGGAAAGCAAACAGGGGCCATGCACCAAGTGAGCTCGTAACAAAATGTGTTGAAGTACCTGACTCAGTTGTTGTCTTATATAAAAGAGAAATGCTGGAGAATTGTGAAACCTTGTGTGTTATGAAAGAAAGGAGTTTAATTACTTTTATTGAATTTATGCATTTTTTTGCACAGCTAGTACCTTTTAATTATTTACTCATTATATTTTGAGCACCTGACAGTCAGAAGTAAGAACTTCAGGCAAATTTGTCCTTGATACTGCTTTTAGAGTAATGGAAAATTACATCTACCTGTACAGCTTATTTTACAGAGCTTTTTAATTCATACATGATATAATAAAAGAAAAAAGCTAACAAATATCTTATTCATTCATTTCTTCCTGACAGCTTGCCAAAGGGATTAAATAAACGTTTCTCAGCAATCGTGTAACAGCATTTTTACTTCCACTAGAAAGTTTCTCACACCTTGAAAAACTCCAGAAGTACTATTTATGTTTACCAAAAAGCATTTCAGGAAGTTATAACACACATGCATCTGTTTTCCAGCCTGCAGTTTATTGGGAATACTGACATTGTTTCTTGCAAATAAGAGGTGTAAAAAAGTAAAAATATAATATTTATTGTTAAACATATAAACATCTGATAATAAAAACTTGACACAATAATTAATTTGAAGAAATTCACATTTAAAAATTATAAATGTATCATCAAGAGGGAAAAACAGAAACTTAAGTATGCCTCATTGTCTTCCAAAGCTGTTCACTGCTAATGGGGTGAAAGACGCAATGATTTGATATTTTTTGCATGGACGTCTGCAACCATTCATTTTATAGGAAATACCAGAAGAAAAACAAGTGAAAATGCATCTGATAATGAGTCATACTTGCATTTGTAAACATGTCATAAGCACTCGACATGAGGAAATGGAATTCAGTTCTTGAGAGTTATGAAAAGAGACATAGTGTACTTTAGCCCATAAAAATTATGATTATTTCAAGTAATACTGACCCCAGTCTACCTTGCCCCTTTACATAGTCACTGTACCTTTGAAAGGGACAGTCACTGGACTTAACTGAATTCTCAGTTACATTTGTAATGCTACTGTTGGGTTTAATTTACTTATTTGGTTTATTAGGTAGTTAACTACTTGTTGTGAATTCAAGTGTCTGTGATTATCAATATCAGTGTTGCTCAATATTTGGGATTGTGCCTCTGTTAATTTTTTTAACCAGCAGGGAATACGGAGCCTAAATTGTGGGAACAGGGAAAAAAAAGTTTCACATTGGTGTCCCTGTATTTTTATAGTTATCAATTTCCACTTAGTCTGTGCTCTGCACATCCTCAGGGTTGCAGCAATTCATTCTGGTGGCTGATCTCAGTTTAGTAATTTAATTTTTATGTTTCTCATGTAGCAGAGCGATGGCACATATAAACAAAGCACGTCAATTCAATTTTGACACCTCCTCCAACATCTTCACAGCATGAACACAACAATAATAAATCACTACCATTATTTATTATTTGCACCCAAAAGCCTTGGTCAAGCTCAGGAAAAGACTGTAATAGCTTATTTCTGCATATAAGTGATGATTAGGTCTCTGTCTTAAAGGTGCAAGGTGGCTATAAAAATAAATGAGCCACCACTCATGGAGGCATTTAAAAGAAAGATATGTAGATGTGGTGCTCAGAGATACGGCTTAGTGGGAGACTTGGCAGTGCTGATTAATGGTTGGACTCGATGATCTTAGAGGTCTTTTCCACCCTAAGTGATTCTATGATTTGATAAATTAACATAACTTCAAGGTTTATTCCCATATCTAAGTTTTCCTGGTAGCCAGGAGGGGGTGACAGGATGTGGAGGGTGTTTTGGGGCTGGATGTGCCCAGGTGCCACTACGGATGGCACAGTGACCCAGGCTAACATCACAATGTGGGTACCAATACCTGTGCTCGGACCTGCGCCCTGCAAGAGTGGAGTTTTCTGATGCCAACACACCTGACAAGTGTGTTCCAACTTCAGCCACTTATACCTAGTGGTTACAAACCAAGCCCCAAATTACACGAAGCTCACTCATCCCACCACCAGATATTTATTTGGTCCTGCCACTCTTGAGCAAAGTTTTTGTCCGGATAATGAAGAACTTGGTGCTAAACACTGAAGCAAAAAAACCCAAAGGCTAAGAAGCAGTGAGAGGTAGTGGCACAGGGCTGTGGGTCCTGACAGTCTGCAGTGCCCCTGGCTCGCCTGCCCCTGGTTTAGGTTACACTGTGTGGGTGACTCAGCCAGGGAGAGGGAGTGCTGGGAGGGGTTGGAAATAAATGTGTTTGGAGGAGCAAACTGAAGGAAGAAAAGTGTTTTCTGTCAGAGAGCAGAGTGATATTTAGGGCTGCGTGCTGGAAATCCAACATAAGCCTTGTGCAAGCCTAACTGCTATGAACCCATGATTGTCTTCTCATTCACTAAGTAACTGAAACTTCAGCTCAGCAAAGATTAAAGCCCAGGCTTCATTTTGTGCTGTCAGTAAGTGCTTTGCTGAACAGGGCTTAAAGTACCAAGCTCATTGCATGAGATTTATCCCACCTAATTTTAGACATTTTCAGTGCAGATATCTACACCAGAGCTAGTGACTCCAGGCTCTTCCCATTATGAATAAGTATTTCTGGGGTGCTATTCATTAGGCCTACTCTACCTTAGAACGAGGAATACCTTTCAGTAGAAGCATTTGCAAGCATAGCTCAAAATAGGCAGATCAGGTGCAAACATCTATAATCCAGGTACCTACATTCATACACCAGAACACTCATCCACCAACAGCCTCTGATGATGGATGAGTAGAAAAAGCCATACGAATCTGAAGGTAACAGGAAAATGCAAACTGAATTTTAACAGAGAAAGGAAGCTGAAAATTATTTTCTCCCTGAGAGAGTTACAGTTATAATTGTTTTTAAGACAAACAGAGGAAGAGCAGAATAGGCCATTGTGTTTCCCTTGTTCAAGGCATTATTTCTTTTATGCTTTCATTTTCTGAGATTGCTCCCCTGCCTCCAACAGCTACTGAGGGTTCCTGCTCACCACCCTAACTTTTAGAAAGCTGCAGCTAGGTGAGGTTAATCTCCTCTTGTGCCAGACAGATATTTTTGAAGGAGGAATCTCAAACATTTGAGACATTTCTGCAGAGTTGTTTGACTCAAATCTTGTGTTTCTCTGAAGACCACTGCTCTCCCTGCATAGTCAGCTGGGATGTAAACTTCTGGGAATTACTGCAAATATGGGAATGCCTGGAATCCCTGTGGGAAACAACTGCAAAACCTTGTTATCTCTGAGAGCACATATTTTTGTTTGCTTGATTAGCAGTGAGAGAGGATGACTGATGGGCGTGTTGGGCAGAAAAGCATTGCGCTGTTTTTCTGCTGCTGCCTCAGGCTGCCTCTGGGAAGATGCTGGTTCGTGGGCAAGCAACACTGAACAGAAGAGCAGCAGCAGTGCTCTGTGTGCTGTGGTGGGAGGTAGGGAATGTGTGGCAACTGAGAAAACAGCAGCAGCAACTGTAGCTGTTGAAAGTACAACAGAGAGGCAAATACACTTCTGTAAAACTTAGTGAGCTGGTGCTTAATCATAGAATCACAGAATGGTTTGGGGTGGAAGGAACCCTAAAGACCATCTAATTCCAACCACCTGCCTTGGACGGGGACACCTTCCACTAGACCATATTGCTCAAGAGTCCCATCCAACCTGGCCTTCAACACTTCCAGGGATGGGACATTCGCAGCTTCTCTGGGCAACCTGTTCCAGGTTGTCACCACCCTCCTAGTGAAGAATTTCTTCCTAATATCTAATTAGGAAGAATACCTAATTAATGTGGTCTGTCACCCGCGGCAGGAGTCAAGGATGCCCATCTAAGCGTTGACTTGGGACAGTAAGTTAGGAGTAAAATTGCTTGACATTTCCTTCTATGAAGAGTAGAGACAGCTACAGAAAACAATTCATCCTATCCCAAGAAAAAATTTAAAATTTGTGCGTTGAGTCTATCTCTGAATACAGCAGGCTCTTTCTAACTGCAGGAAAGTCATTAGATCCTTAACAATGGTGGATAGTTCAGTCCTTAAATGTTATTAATAAAAACCATGTTCTTCTTAGCACTGGAAATTTCTTTTTCTCTGCATTTCGACATCTAGTGAGATGAGGACCATGCTGAGATTGCTGCTTCTATGTGCTCTCACAGGGCAGCTGATAACAGAGCTCTGAGCTCTGTGAAGCCTGATGAGGGAAAATTCATGTACAGGACCACAACTTGTCTATTTTTATATCTAGAACTTTCTGACTCTAACACAAGTGAGAGCTTCTACTGAAAGCAGCAGCCTGGGAACTACAAGGCGACCAAATCTGGTAAAGAGTTTACTTCACCTGGGGACAGATTCTGTCTGGGTGTTTTGTAGGACTCGAAGAAGAGGAAATGATTCACTGACAAAGGGGGGAACAGATGCCTTGACTCACAATTTCCTGCTCTAACCACTAGACAATTCCTATAGCAATTCCTTAGTGTACCAAAAGGATGGATTAGTTTCTTAATTCCTTAAACATCATGAAATGGTTTTCCTGAGTTATATATCCAGGCTTACCATACTGCCTACTGCAGGAAGATGTCTAGGTTTTATTCTGTAAGTTTGTAGAAAAAGCGCTAAACTAAGTGTATTTGCCCATCCAAATGCTAACTGGTAATAGAACCAAAGTGCCAGGTCTACAGTACTGCTTTTCTCATATGTGTAGGGTTGGGGCTTTTGGGGTTGATACACACAAATCTCATTTAGTTCATAAAATTCCAAACATAACAGAGCACATTTTTTGTGCCTAATTTGGTAAGATTCTGGACAATAGTTTAGGGACACAAAAGGATTATGACTACATAAAAGCAAATTTAAGACATTATTGTCCAATTAAATCATTCTGGGGTTTCACTTTCCTTCCAGTAAATAAAATTTCTTTGTACCTATGACCACTGTAAATGGTTTCTAGATCATACAAAGATGACTAAAAGAGTAATTTATGAGGCATGGATGCAAAAAAACCCTTATAATTACACTTGAACTTTCAGCTGTACTTAGGAATCTTCTACCACATTGTCTCATATATGCAGAAAAGAGAAAATACACTATATTCAAAACCAGTTTGCTTAGGCCAGCAAATCAATAGACTCACTCCATAGGATCCCCTTTCAGGAGCATTCAGATTCATGGCCCAGGCACTGTTTCCCCTTGCAGGCTGATTTTAGTTTTAGGACTGTGCCATCTGCTGTTGGAATTGCAGATTTCCCTGGGTCTGCACAGTCTGCAGTAGTCAGCTCTGACAGCCTGGCCACGCATGACTGTGATTTGTCCCGTGTGAGGGACACACACTGTAGAGCAACTGTTTGCCATCCCCATTGGAGGCTTCAACCTTCCCAGGATCATTTTATTTACTGTTTTGAAGGGCTCTGCTTTGGCATGGACGTGAAAGGGCTTTCCTTTTTCTCTCTTGCTCAGAAGTATCAAAGGTTATATGACACACATAGGATGCAGAGTCATATTCTGCAGTATTAAATTTTAACTGAAAATTGAACCTCCCTTCTGCTCTTCAGTTCCATGAGCAGAAAACATGCACAGATAACTGAGGAATGGGCAACTTCAGCTTCTCATCCTTATGTTATACTTTACTTCCCATTGTTTATATGCTTGTGGGATCACAGAGCTACTAAAAACTAGCCTGAACAATAGAGATATTATTTTGTTACTGAAACTGGATTACACTCTTAACCACAAGCCTCTCCTATCTGACAACATGAAAGTGGGAAAACTGAAAATCAGTGTGCACTGGGTAGTCAGACTCCTCAGAAGGGTAACCCACATCCTCTACAGGAGCATTTCTGAGCTCACAGGTCTACCAGGAAGGACTGTCCAGGGAAATATTCCCTGAGGTATTTTCAGTTTTCAAATTTCGACACAGGCATCTTCCTGGCAGTCACTGCAGAACAGGCACATTGTGCTCCATGCCTGTCTATGGCAGCTCAGGAAATCAGGTGGTGGTATATGGATGAGCTCTCCAATGGAACAATGTCATATTTTGAGAGATGCAACTGATTTGGAACTTCTTAATCCCACTGCTGATTCCTGTTACAATTACATCTGACTGCCTCACATCACTAACATGCTTATCTACTGACACTATGAGGAAAGGAAATGTCTTACATTTTAGGCAGAGAATTATGTGAGCAGTTAGTAAATAGGATTTTGTTACTGAGAGCTGTAGGACTTGGCATCTTTGGCATCTAGACTGCATAATGAGGGGGATGTATATGCCTAGGGATCAAATCCAGATCGGCCAGCACACCGTGCAAGATGCTGTTTAAACAAGCTGGTTGGAAATACCAAGAGACGTACACCACAAATCCTTTTCTGCTTCGGGACTTTGGCAGTTTTTAAGACTTGTTTTTCTCTCTACGAAATGAAGAACTCCCAGATCAATAAGCCTCATTAATACTCACTGTGGGTATGACACCAGTGCTCCTCCAAGAACCTGTCCCCAAGGCTTTAGGTGTCCAGTCTACCGTCAGCAGCTCCCGCACCAAAATGTGACCCTGCTGGCCATTCTAGCCCACTCCACTGGCCACACTAGCTGAATCTGCTGGCCACACCAGCCCACAGGTCATAGAATCTACTCTGATGCTACTCACAGGAACAGGACATCCAGAAATTAAAACTGAGGCTCACAGAGAGCGAAGCAAAGGGTGGTGCCGCCTTTTGCAGACCATGGGCTCGTGGAGTTTGAGGAATGCTGATCTGAGGAGACAAGCAGATGAAGGATATGAAAGGAAAGCCATTAGCTCCTGAGCTGAAATGGCTTGGCCAGTGTTACCCAGCAGAGCTGGGAAGTGAACACGGCCCCCGAGGGACATGTAAACCGAAGGTTATGTTTTCTAGTTGAGAAGTAAAATGGAAAATATCAAGAACGCAAATAAAAAATCCCTTTTTGCAGACAGAAAATGTGGCTAATATTGTTGTCTCTCCTCCACTTCATTTAATCATCCTAGAACTTGCTTGTAACAGCAAATAATTCATTTTCAGATAGAAATGTGATAAAGTGTCAGCAGACACCCTTGACATAATGATGGCCAACATTTCCTTGCAGAATTTGAGTTTTTCCCACAGGACATATGATCCACTCCAATCCTTTTTTTTGATGGGAGCTGCCTTCCCCCAGCGCTGCCTGTAGCCTGAGGCTAATTAGAGGAGAGCTGTTAAGAGATCAGGTGATGCTGAAGACCTTATCCAGTTTTCCCAGCTTCAGGAGGTTTCAGAGCAGGCCTTGAACCAGCAGCAGGACTACAAATGAAACAGGAGGGCTGAAAGCAGGAGGCAGAAGTAGCCATGACTTTTTGACCATGAGGGCTTTGGTAAGAGCTCCTTCTGGAGAAAGGCCTTGGGATTCAGCCAGTGCTGGGCAGACCTGGCAGGTGGACTCGGGCATGGACCCACCTGCCCCTGTCCTGCCTCTTCTGCCTGTGCTGAGGCCACACAGCTCTGCTCAGCAGCACGACTCAGACAAAAATCATCCTTGCCATGACTGCCTACCACTTCCAGCCTGGATTTCCTCCTGAGACACTTTGCTTCTCACATTCCTCAGTTAGACTTAAAAATAGGACTGCCTCTGATCCATGCCGGGTAAACAGATTTTATTTTCCTGGTTTGCATGTTTAAATAGCATGTTTTGCATGGTATCTAAAGACCAGAGTATGCTGCAGGCAGCACAGTTATTGAAGGCTGAGAAAAGAGACATCTCATCTCTGGAGATGCCTCTTACAGTGAATTGAAGCTCAATACACTAAATTTAGAAAAATATTACATGAAAGGAACATGGGGTGTAGGGAAAACAGGGAAAGGACTTGAACTTGGCTTAAACACACACTCCTGCAGACACTCAGAAAATTACAAGATAGTCCCTTCTAAAAAAGCCTACCAAATGCAGCCCTCCCTTCTGAAATGCTGCATTATCTGTGAAGAAATGTGGAGGAGCAAGTAAAAGTAGCCCTCTGCATGGGAGTCTGCAGTAGCATTGCTGCAACAATTTTTTGCTGTATTGTGTGGCTGGCAGGCTGGTGGGATGGCTCAGAGTGCTAAATTATGCCATGTTTTAAGATAGACAACTCCAGAAAAGAGATGTTATCAGTCGAAGTTACAATATAGTTGCCATGGCAATTATAAAATGGGAAACCATTGCTGTCATTTATTTAATTGTCACATGCCTTATGGTGAAATCATGGCTCCCTGTGTTGTGGAAGGAGACAATAATTGTTGGGTTTATCCCTAGTGCCTGTATTCTTTTGTGCAGGGTGAGCAGAGGAGCAACAATCCCAACAAATCCTGACTAGATGGATCCTTGGGGCACAACTCAGGGACACAAGCCTGGGATCTAGACAAAAGAGCAGTCAAAAAAACCTTAGGACTTTATTATTAATAGAGATTTCCTCTACAGAAACAGATCCAGAAGCTTCTTTGTGATTACTCCAGTCCTTCAGCCTGGCTGCTCACAGGACAGGGCTCTCAGCAGAGCAAACCTTTGTGCCAGCACTCATATCCCAGGTAACAGCCAGCCATGGAAGAGACTCAGCCTTTTGCTGTGTCACCTCCCTTGAAGGAACCAGGGTCACCTGTTTTGTTTTAGGCAAAGGTCAGCAAGCTCCCTGAGTATACAGGGTTTACTCTGAGGATCTGGACACTCATTTCTGTGGGTCCAGGAGACCACAGTGTTCTTCAATGCCTGAAATTTTGAGACTTTGTCTCAACAGCAATGCCCAGATTATCTGCTTCAGGAGACCTTAAGGAAGAGAAGACAAAGCAATGAATCATCTATGACCAGCAGCAACATGGTGGTCTGACCCCCCATGCTGAGATGATTTGCCCCAGCTCTCCTGGCCATCCCTCTGGAGCATGAGCCCCAGTGACAGGCCAGCTCTGGGTACTTTGCTGTGGTCTTTTACAATCAGACTCACAATTTCTCTGCCTCCAATGTGAAAACAGCTGAACACAAATCAGGTCTCAGCAACCATCTGCAGATATACAGATGTATATGCAGATACATGTTGTTGGGTGAGCAGAACAAACAGCCATGTACCTACATAAAATGTAAATACAGCCTCCATAAGCTACTATTACTCTCAGGAATTTGAAGAAAGTGATACTGAAAAGAGTGCAGAAGAAAATTTTAACCCACTGATCAAACCTGTTGCATAGATATGATGGGACAGACTGTCTGAAAGTAGCACTGACACATTAGGGTTTTGCCTGCTAATGTTGTCACACTGACCAAGGCCATTAGATTATGCAACAAGCACAAATCTCTTCAATATCTTCAAAAAATCTACCTGCAAGTGCTCCAGATTCCCTGTTGATCCCAAAAAGATTAAACTTCTTCCCAAAATTGTGATGAGATTAGTCTAAGCTGACAAGATAGACTAAGTGTTGTAGAAACATTATTTCTCCTTTGCAGAGGAAGGAACCAAGTACAGGGCAGTCAACTGTTGGCAAAAAGTCCTGCTGATTTGTACATGTAATTTCCTTTAGTAATCCAATATATATATATGTATATATATAAAAAATATTTTTAATTGAAATTAGTAAACTGGGTAGAAAGCAGGAAAAACAAACAACCAGATCCACTGGTTCCTCTGATGTGTTAGTGAGGAAAAGAGAGCTAACATGATCCTACACTGTGTGTCCAGGAACAAGTAAATAGGTTACAGAGGCTGAATATTACCCTTCTGTATGACAACACAGAAGGAGGATGTCAAGGGCATGTGAAAAATAAGAGTATGAGAAAAATAGCAAGAGACCTGGTAGAAATGCCTTTTGGTGAGAAATAGAGGTTTAATATCTTTTATTTATCAGAAGTGAGTTTAAGAGGTAATATACTTGTGACACGGAAGCTCTTTCTTAGGAGAAACACAGCAAGTCACAGAAATCAGTGGTGGGAAACCACTAGATAACATTAAGTTAGCAACAAGATGTAGTTTTTTTCCGTGGAGGATGACTAAACATGAGAAGTAACCATGGAGGATGTGGTGGATGTGGTATATTTTTCAAGCCTTCATGTTTCCAGATCAAAGTAGAAGATCCTCTTCAGATGCAGAGGTTATGTGAGCACATCTAAAGAAAAACTGAGGCCTTGGATACCCAGATTGCATGAGAATACGATACTGCCTGAACACTACAATGTAAGCCACACTTTTACCAGTGGATGCATATTCATACACTTTGACACTAAAATCTCCCTGAGGGTAGTGATCGCTTCCATCTCTCTGAGTGCTGTTCTTGATAGCAATAAATTGTGTGTCATCACTCGTTCACTCCATGTTCACTGTGTCGTGTGCCAGTCTGGAATAAAGCAAGGAGGGACACTTATCTTGATTTTAGGAGACTTCCTTGTAGACATCATGTTCCTGTAAAAATGCACACGTGCTGCTGATAGCTGATGAAGAGACCTAGGAAGATTTTAGCTTGAACTGCTTGTCAAAAGAGGCGACAAACTACCAGCTGGTTTTCCAGACAGCTGCATGCAAGACACAGGCAGAACAGCACTGAGAATAAATATGCATGTAAAGAACATAATAAAGCCCTGTCTTCTGCTGCTAAACAAATCCATTTTTAAAATGGTATAAAATATTTATGATAGTATGTTGTAGGTTGCACTCAGCTTTTTGTTGTTGTTGTTGTTGTGTTTTTTTTTTTTTTTTGTAGAGCGGAAGGGAATAAATTTTTCAGCCAGACTCCCAAATCACCCCTGCTGATGAGATGTGCAGAAAACCTAAAAATGCTGCTGTATATTCATGCAGCTCCACACAGGCTTCCATCCAGGGGAAGAGTGGGTGCTAAAGTGTGCAAGAGTCACCTGGGGTGCTTAACAGCTTCTTTCTAAATGGTTTGACAGGGATGCAAACCTCTTCCCCTTCAGGAAAGCCAACTATACATACTTTTATGTCTTCTGCTTTGCTCTCAAGTCCTTTGATTTTATCTTTAAGCCAGCAGTGTTTATGGTTCTCAAGATGATAGTGTTCTGCTAAACAAGTTCCTTTGTCCCATAGTGTTGCTGACAAATCTGCTAGTGAAACAATTTTACTATTCAGTAACTTCAATTTTGCCTCCAACTTTTTCTCTGTCCCCTTTGAACTGACAGTGCTGCATTAATGTCTGCTCTGGCTCTGCCTGCCATGCATGTCATAGCTATAGCCCATTAAAAGCAGTTGCAGCCGTGCTTACCACTGGCTTCCTCCTTCCTTTGAAGCAGTTTTCTTTGACTGGTCTTAATTAATGCATAAGCTGGGAAAGTGCCTCCTTTCCTCCTTTCAAGATGTTTTTGTTTCTTTGTTTTAATTTCATGTCTTTGCCTGAATAGATGTTTCCAGTATGTTCTTTATGAAAATGAAAGGGAAATTGAAGCTTACACAACTTTTTTTATTGGTGAAAGAAACCCAGGCCATGGTTTTTCTTTGACTGCGTTACCATTGCGTGCTTTTTTGACTCCATTTCTTCTCTCTATTCAGGAAAGCCAAGTAACATGATTAAAGTCCTCTTCCAGCTCAAAGACTTTGACAGCAAACAAAGATGGATCACTCACCAACCAAATGAATCATGTACAGGAAACCAAGGCAAGTGTTATACATATTTACTAGGGGAATCAGTTAAGAATGGTATGCCGAGGATCTGCAATTAATTAACAGCAGTTCCCTGTACTGAAACAAGAGATTGAAAAGCTATAAAATAATTAGTAAAATTCTAAAAAGCTGCATTCCTCAAGGCAGCCACAGATGCTGAAGGGAAATGCTGGACTGCTAGGCCAGATACCATCTTGTCAAGGAATTAATCATCTTATTTAATGGCAAATACCTGGCCACGTGGGCAGCCGTGCAAAAGAGCTGAATAGTCTGAACAGATGGAGCACTGCTCTTTCATTACTGGTTATTGTCACGCTGCTGCTAGGTATGCAGCAAGCACCTTCCTCAGTTTCCTCATCGACAGGCTAAGCAAGCTCAGTAGTTGATCAGCTTTGTGCACATCCATGGAAAGTCACTCGTGAATCAGGACTTCAGACAGGAGGAAAAACGGGAAGAGTTTGTGAAGTACACAAATTTGTGATGAATACACTCCCTGCACATCAGCAGATGATCCTCAGGATCCGGCGCAAATGTCCCTGCAAGACTGTAAAGGAGTGGGTTGTGAGGCCATCCCAGCCTGCAAACGAGCTTCCTTCCAGCAGAGCAGGAGGGTCGCAAGGGCCCCGCGGCAGGAGCCGGTTTGGCAACACGTCCTCGCTCAGCGTGTCATTGCCCAGGAATGCCTGAATCAGAGATCTGAGCTTTGATCTCGGCCACGTCCAAACGTCCTCCCGCCCGCGTCGGCACAGTGCTCACAGGGAGAGTCCCCATCTGCGGGCTAAGGAACTGGCTACCCAAAGGAGAGCTGCGCTGTGTCGCTTAAACCGGTGTGACCCCCACCCCTCTGTTTCGTATGCGGTTGCCCCAAAAGCCCCTAGTCTGAGAGAGAGTAAAGCAAGCCTTGCGACTTCATGAGAGGGGTCTGTTCTGAACAACCTGGTCAGCACCAATGCTCCCCGAAGGGAAGACACAGCTCGTTCTCTGCCCTTACTCGAGGCTTTCTGAACAGCTTTTAGGAATAAAACTCGCCTGCCTTCTTTTATATACATCTTTCTGAATTCCCGGTTAAAGGAGGCTGATTAAAGAGTATTAAATTCTGCCAAGTGGTCTCCTCACCACTCCTCAAAAGGTGTTTTTGCTGGGACAGTTTAAAAGCTTCTTCTCTCTATCTCTGACTTGTTTGAATCGCTAATTTTTCTATCACATCTATTGCTGTTGATTAAACTAGAGCAGTGTCATGGTAGGGCATTTCTCTTGGCTTCTGTGGCTGAATCCTTAAGTCTACTGCTAATGCATCAGGTCAGAACCTTATAATTTCTGTGAAATGTTAATAAAATAATAATTTAATTCCTTACCTTTTTAGAAAATTTCATTTTCTAACAGTTCAGTAGAAAATGAAAATAAAAACTATGCTTTAATTTCAGCTAGAAAACTGCCTAAACCAAGTTTTGCTGTGGGGTTTTTTTCCCCCATATGTTTTTGTCAAAATTAAACAGCTTTAATGAAACATTTAAACATTAATAACACTGAATTTTTCTCCAGAAAACTTCCCAAAGCCTACCTTCATCATTTCAGCACCTTGAATGACTAACTGCATGCAGAAGCAGACAGGTTTGAACAGGACCCATCAGACATTAGTAACTGCATTATTTTGTCAGTGAACATTCACCACATTTTGATCTACAACAAATATGTGATTCCAGCTCCTGAATATTGGATTTTGTGTTCAAGTCTGAATGGAGAACAACTTCCCATCTGACATTTACAATTAGTTTATGTCACATATAAATAGAAAAGTATTTTCTCAGGATTGCAATAAAATGTCAGGCTTTCCATATAACATGACATGACAATAATTTGTGTTATTTTCATAGAACAATAGTGTAAGTGATATGCTGCTAAATAAGACTGTAATAATACTAGCAAAAAGAAGTCTAATATGATGATGCTTATCTTTAAAAATAAATGTTATTAGAGGCCAACCACACTAATTGCCTTTATTGAAGAAAAAAAGAAAGGAATGTTGCAAAGCAGTAATCTCGTAGTCAATTAAGCAATGCTGACTCCTGAAATGTCTTTCAGCTTATGTTTCCCCAGGAAAAGAACAGCAACTTAATTTGGAAGAGCTGAAAGCATGAATTTATTTATGATCCAAGGTATAGATTGTACGTTTTTTAACTGCTTAGACCCAAAGATACATACCTTCATTTTATGAACAGAGAAATAAAGACAGGGGAAAAAATAAAAGACAAGTATCTAAACTAATCAGATAACTGCCACTTTTAACTTCAGGGGAAGTTCCCCTGTCTCTGATATTTGCATGTGACTGAGCTCAGTTACCAGCTCAGGGTTCCAGATGGGTACAAGATAAACATATTCTCAAAAGAAATCAGTATCAGGGCTAAGTACAAAACCACTCAAATTCCTGAGGTTTCAGTCCACAAGATTAGTCAGTGCTGAATTTTAGAAGATATGCAGTAGGAGACACAGAAAATGATAACTTGTGGGATCTGTGTTTAAATAGAAGCTTCACACTCCAGCAACAGTATTTGAAGTACCACCATATCCCCATGGATCTCTTCTGTGTATTAAGCATTTCTCCTTCCCCCCCAAACCTTCTTCTCCCCATAAAACCATTCAGCACATCATTGTATCAACAATTCTCCTGGGTTTTGGCTGGAAATTTCTATGGTGCGTTCAAGCCCAAGACTTGTTTAGGATGTATTGGTATTAGGCCCAGGACAAGGGAATAATAAATCTTTCATCCCTGAAGAGTTGGTAATCCAGTGGAAGGAGGATCGTGAGCCTTCCCCATTGCTATCTTTTCCATGGGCATGTGTTTGAGCTCCAGCACTTGGATCCATCCTCAGGAGAGAGCAGTCCCTACTGGGTGAAATAAAGCCATGACAGAGGAGAGCCATTCCTCTACCAGCCCCTTTTCTGTGCTGGGTTTACTACAAACATAACTTTTTACGCTGTTCTAGTTAAAGAAGCTTTATTTATCATCTTATTTTGTAGTAACGGCCCCCAGTGAATGCCACTGAGTTTGTGATAGGTGTGAGATACAAACGTACTGAGACACACTTTTGAATCAGGAGCTCACTCCTTCTGTTGACTGCTTATTTATTGCTCAGAGGTTGTTCCTCTAGAGTGGCCAAGATAAAACTAAGTTTGCCACTGAAGCTCAGTGACTTTAAAAAAAAGACTTTCTGAGAGCACCACCTGCACTGATTCATCAGGTGGGCGCAGAAATTTCTCACCCGGCACAGTAAAGATGTGGCTCCAGGCGCTCTGCTCGGCGCTCTGCTGGCGGCGGTAAACTGCTATTTCCCTGAGGATGAGACTGAGATGAGCGCGCATCACGCGCTGCGTTACACGGCAGTGCTTGTCATCATCACAGCGATGGTGCGCGGTAACGACTTGTTTGTCACGGTGCCTGACAACACAAGCACATCCCTAAAAACTCTTCTGTCTAGACTGGGGGAATTTTGCAGAAAAGCATCACTTGCGAGCATCCCCGCATACGCCGATCCTCGGCCAAACATCTGCTCTCAAACCAACGCCGATGCCCGCAGCTCTGCTGCTTCGAACTGCATCGCATTCTCCTTTCATCATGTACCACTTCCATAGGGAAGAGCCACTCGATGCATTAACCCCTTCCTGCCCCCGGACCAGCCCCACACGGACCCGGGGAGTCCCACTCCCACCCTCCCCGCACCGCGCACCCGCCCTCCCGGCCGAGCCCTTCGAGACGAGGCTTCCCGTAAGCACCGACGTGTCCGCGCCCCCCGGCTCCCCCCGCATCCCCCGCCCCGGCTGGCCGGTCCCCCCCGCCCGCGCGGCTCCGCAGCCGCACTGGTGCCGCTCCGGGCGGCGGCGAGCGCGGCTCCGGCACCAACTTTGGGAGCGGAGCGGAGCATCCCGGTGCGGGGAGCGGCGCGGCCATGCTGGGGCCGGCGGCGCGGCTGGCGCTGGGCGCGGGGGAGCTGCCGGGGCGGCTGCTGGCGCTGCTCTGGCCGGCGCTGGTCCTGGCGGCCGCCGCGGCCGTGCTGATGGTCCTGGTCCTGCGGGGGCTGCGCGGCCGCCGGGCCGCTCTGCCACCCCCCCGCCGCCGCACCGCCGGGGAGGCGCAGGAGCAAGAGGAGGAGGAAGAGGAGGAGGAGGATGAAGAAGAGGAGGATGCCCCCGCGGGGACCGGCGGCCGGGCGGCCGGGGCGCTGCCGGCGCGGCAGCCGGAGGAACAAAGGCGCACGGCGCAGGTAAGGTCAGTGGGGGGGTCGCGCCTGGCCCGCTCTCCCGGGACGGGACGAGCATCCTTCCCTCTTTACTCCCCGGCACCTTTTCACCGTGTAGAGAACAGCCCTGCGGACAGCCCGATCTGCACCCTCTACTCCCGGCCCCACCGGGCTGCAGCCATCCCATCTCATCCAGTCCCGCCTACAGAGGCACCGTCCCGAGCTCTCTGTGTGATACAGCGGTGAGGGGCTGAGCATTCCCCCTGAGCCCTGTGGTGTCATCGAGATAGTGCAAAGCAGCAGGTTGCTCGAGCACCTGGTTGGGGATTTCTGGCGCTGGCCTTTCATCTGCAGCTTTGTCTAAGAGCATAACAACACATGGGATTCATCCTTTTAGCAGGGAATTAAAAAATACTCCAGTTAATATCCATCATATAAAGAAGGAGTATGCAAGAACAGTATTGGCACTATGGTGTTAATACAATGGGCTAATAATGTATACTCCAAATGAAAGCCCTGTTGTTATTGCACTGATATGTGGTAGTGACTCTGAGCTGGTGACCACGCCACCCTGTTGAATACAGGCTGTGAGTTTGATTTCATGCACAGTGCTGAAGTTTCCATATGACACTGTCATGACTGTGTCACTCTGACATGCTGTAAGTTGTCTGCAGCAGAAAACCTCTGTAAATTACAGAAAACAATTTCACTGAGGCACTGCAGTACATGAAGTGCATCTCTCAGGGGAACACACCAAATATACATATGTATTTAAAAATAATATATCAAGCTTTTCTGAACATTTTAATCTGTTACTATGATCTCCTAGGTCTCATTTCTGATAAAAACAAACAAAACAGATTTGCAGGGATTTTTTTATAAGTGTGCTATAAAATAAGCGATTTTGTTCCTCATGAACAGGAATATGCCAGGCTTTCCATCATAATACTAGTTTTCAGGGTTTTATTATTTTATTCTGGGAGTTTTAACTTTTAGTTGTATTATAGTTATATTTTAATAGACTATTTCATTTTAGAGCATTTTTTTTCTTTCATCATTGAGGGCAGAATATTGGCCTGACAACACAGGTATCCATGAATTAGTAAAGAACAATTAAATCAAAAAGCAATCCAGACAGAGCTGCCCATGTCAAGGTGTGAAAAGGGATTTCAGTAACAATTTCATTAAAGCTTTGTAGTTATAAATAGTAGATAATTCGATTTGACTGCAGAACAAGTGAAAATTTTCCAGAGCCACCAATTATTGGAGGGAGTGCAGGATGGAAAGTGGGGATACCCACCTGGTCTCATTTCTGAGAAAGACAAACAAAATGAATTTTCAGGAATTTTTTAAAGTGTGCTATAAAATAAGTAGGTTTGTTTCTCATGAACAGAAATGTGTCAGAGACAGACCAGGTGCTGCGATGGTGACGGGGTTATTAGTTCAAGCCGAAGACATCGATTTAGATAGATATCTTCTAATCAGAGATGCTGCACCTCACAGGCCTGAGTAACAGAAACCAAAGAAGAGGAGGGATAAACTGAAGGGTTGAATTTGTTTATAGTCACCTGCAGTTTCTGTCATTAATCTCATCTTTTCCTGCACTGAGCAATTCTTACTCTTGAGGGGCTGGATTCTAACAGTTGCATTTGCACAGAGTAGCATCATCCTCTATATGAGACTCCCTGATTATTGTGCAGAGTATAGAAAACATGGTCCTGAGGAGGTGAAGGATGAGAAGAGGATGATCAAGAAAAATAACTTCAAAGATTCTAGAGAGAGATAACCGAGGGAAAACATCATACCTGCTGAAATGAAAAACAGAGGCTTCTCCTCCCACGACAGTACCCTGCCCTTTCTCTTCTCTATTTGTCTCTTTTGTTTTCTTTTCCCAACCTCCCCTTCTCCACTGCTTCTTGTCATTTCCCATCATGTTATCTCTGTCTTTGGAACATCATATCCTTGAGGCAAAAACTTTATCTCCTTACGTAAGTGTAAAACACTGCATGCTGCTCTGGCGCTTAGCTGATGCAAGGATGCCAGAACAGCAAAACACCTTTGATATGCTGAAATTTGCATATGAAAATCTCCACCAAGGCAGCATCAGAGGTATTATTAATAAGTAAGTCTCCCATCTATAGACATGGCAAATACCACAAGCTGGGATGTGCAGGTCTTACAGGATGGGAGCCCCTCTCTGCTGCATGCTGAGGTATGAAGCCAAGAGACAATTGCCTCCAGTGCTCAGGTGTGTTGATACATCCCAGCAGCCAAACATCTGCATATCCTGGAGTGGTGGATAAGTCAAGATCTTAATTAAAAGAAACTAGGTGGTTAATTATTTTTTCAATTTGGGAATGCATGTTTGCCAATGATTCCCAGTCACTGCCCCATGGGTGGGCTGTGAGACTGCTTTCCTGCAGAATCTGCTCTTACACAGCTGCAGTTGTCTGATGTAGGACTGATCTTTTCTCTGCTATGTGCCCCTATTCCCCATAGCAATAGGCAGCCAGCACCTGCCCAGGAGCTGAAGGTGCTCTCAGCTTTCTGCAGGGTTCCTTTTCCATACAGCTCTGAGTCACAGCCCAGCCTGCCTAGCCACCTCCATCTGAACCCCTCCCAGGTCCAAGTCACTAAAATACAACAGTGCATGACTGTACTGGTGTCTCCCAGTGCCAGTGCTGCTGGCAGGCAGCGTTCATGCCTTTCATCTCATTACCTGCTAACTTTAGGTATAGCAGAGTAAGAGGCTGGAGTGATGACTAGTCCCAGAGTAGGCTGTGCACTGTTAGACCCAGACTAAATGGCTTCCACAGCCCATGTGAGATGTCTATTGAACAAACTCTCACAGAATCATAAAATGGTCTGTTTTGGAAGGGGGCCTTGAAGATTATGTAGTTCCAAACCCCTGCCATTGGCAGGGATACCTTCCACTTGACAGGGTTGCTCAGAGCCCCATCCAATCTGGCCTTGAGCACTTCCAGTGATGGGGCATCCACAGCTTCTCTGGGCATCTTGTGCCAGTGCCTCACCACGCTCACAGTAAATAATTTTTTCCTAATATCTAATCTAAATTCTCCTTCAATTTGAATCTATTCCCACTTGTCCTTTCACTACATGCTCCTGCCCCATCTTTCCTGTAAGTTCCCTTCAGATACTGGAAGGCCTCAGTTAGGTCACTGTTGTGGTTTAAGAATGATACTCCCCAGTTCAGTGACCCCACCTAGACTAGCCAAACCACTTGTTGCTCTCTCTTTCTCCCCTACTTTCCCTCTCCCCCTCTCTCTCCCTGCGGTGGCAGGATGGAGAGCAGAACTGGAGATACAAAAGGCAAAGATCACAGCCTGAGACACAAATAATTTAACTGCAAACATCAATGAGATAAGAAAACTAATAGTAAGAGCAAGGATACTAATAACAGGGTAGAAGAAAAGACAGAAAAAACCCTGACAACAGACAATACTAGATGGCTTCCTCTGCCACCCTTTACCAGAAGGGACCCACCCTCCCTAGAAGACAATCCCTTTCCCTTGCCCTGGCAACGACTGTGAGGTGGTATAGAATAACCTTCTTGTCCTGGCTATGCCACCTCCTCATATTGCAAAAAATTAACCCTGTCCTGACTGGAAGCAGGAAAGTCACTCTGAAGCCTTCTCTTTTCCAGGCTGAACAACCCCAATTCCCTCAGCCTTTTGTCATAACAGAGGTGCTCCATTCCTCATCAACTTGGTGACCTCCTGTGGATTTGCTCCAACAGGTCAACGTCCTTCCTGTGCCGGTGACCCCAGGGCTGGATGCGGTACTTGAGGGGGGGTCTCACCAGAGCAGAGTAGAGGGGCAGAATCATGTCCCTTAACCTGCTGCCCACACTGCTTTGGATGCAGCCCAGGACACAGGTGGCTTTCTGGGCTGCTAAGCGCACGTTGCCAGCTCATGTCCAGTCTCTCATCCACCACTTTGCTCAAATGGATGCATGGTCTCCATACAATCAACTAAACACATTTTGAATGTGATCTCATTATGTATCACACATAGCAAGTTACATTCTGACTGTTGTCACACACACACACACACACACACACACACACACAACCTTCTAGAAATTATGCTGAGGGTGTCTAGTCTTTTTCAAGATAACCTTTTCCATAATTTCTTTTAGGAAATTTCTAGCAAGACTTGCTGGAAGCCAACTGATCTGGATGGGATTGCTGTTAAGTGTTGGGGTTTGTGTTTATTCAAAGTTTTTGGGTTGTTCTGCAAATTGGTCAGTTGTAAATAAGAGCTTTTTTTTACAAATGTAGTGACTTCTTAAAAATGTATGCAGCTTCTAAAAATATGTACTGCCTGATACATTAAAAATAAAAAGCTTTCTGTTTTTCAGAAGTGTCTTTATAAAGTAGAGATGCTTCTTGCTGGGATTGCTTTACAGTACCAGAACTAAAGACCAGCCCCTCAGCTCCAAAGGTTTTGCAGACAGACCTTTTCTTTTACCTTTTCAGGTTACACAGTATTCTTCATGTCAAAGCAACAGAGTTGCACAATTATTTTTACACAGCTGTCTTAGATGAGAATTAATTTTGAAAGTATCCTGGAAAGTGCTGGACTTTTGGTAATTGCCTTCTTAAAATGTAGCCTTTATCCCTTGTTGGGATGGTGCTTTAATTAATCAGAATAGCAGATCCCAAGAAATTAATTTCTTCATTCCTCTTCTCAACAGTGGTTTTATCCACTCATGCAGGTATCTTTCTTTCCCCAGATGATAAGAGCAGCTGAATGGAGGCAGGTACCTGTCGGCTCCATGTGTTTATGGCTGCTGTGTAAGGCTTCTCGTGTGTCCTGGGAAGGCTGGTCGGTAGGAGGATGTGTGATGTAGACAGTATCATCCTAGGGCTGCTTCCCTAATTTTTCTTTCTGGGGGGATTTTTGGCTTCCCAGAAATTGCCATTGTGTTACCCTTTCTCTAATTGTTAGGACTGAATGAATAATCTTCTTTGAAGCTGATACTTTCCTATTCTCTGGTGGCCGTTGCCTCCGCCTAAACCCCACCCTTTCTCCTCCTACAAATGCAAAGTCTTGTCCTTTCCCATTTACCTGGTTCCCACTGATATAGAGAATAAGTCTCCCACAGTGAAGTCCATCATCAGCACAAGACCATGTGGCAAAGCCAGACTGGCCAGGATGTCTGCTTCCATTTATGAAAATCTGGATCAGAATTAATGAGAGCCAGTGCTGCTTCATTTCCCAACACGTTTGTCATGCGGGTTGCTCATTTTCTGTGGATGGAGCAATATGAGCTGCTGTCTGGCCACAGCAGCACTTGGGTTTGCTCACCCTGTGGCTGAGTCCCCACTCTGTGCACAGGAGACAAGAACCCATCTGCAGAGAGCAAACGGTGGACTGCCAGTGGTGCTGTAAATATCCAACTCACAGCGTGGAGAGTAGGGACCAAAGACCAGATCTTCCAGAGAGTGCTGAGGCTGATGAAGATCTTGTTGAACATCTACTGAGAAATCTGGGAATGCAGTGATACCTTGTTCAGCATAACACAGCATGTTTAAGGGAGGCCATGTAGCACCCTGGTTAGAAATTCCTTTCCTTTTTGTTCTTTTCTCCTCTCCTCTCCCTTATTTTTTTAATTTGGTGCATTTTGGTGTTACTTTTGTCATACCACTATTGCCTTTTGGCCTAAATCCACTACACTTATTTTGTGTTGTAACATGAAGTGAAATGCAATAAAATAGTTTTTGCACTGGAAATGAACACTAAGAAACAATTTAATTGAAGTATTTCTTAAATCTGGAAATGGTTTTGTGTTCACAGACCCCCTGCCAGAATGGGGTAGTTTTGCTTCCTTTCATTTCCAGTGTCCAACCCACTTAATTTGAGTTTTCTGAAAGTGGTAGCTGAAAACAATTTTCTGAATCTTTATTCATGTTCTTAAAAGAATTCCCTGATTTCAAATGTGTGAAGCATATAATAGTTCCCCTTGGGTTTCAGTCTGAGTTTATTTTGTCCTAGTATCCCTCTACTGGGCAAATCTTTCCATGCCTTCCTAAGGAAAGCAATTTTAAGCACCTTCACCAAGAGGGACAAAGGGCAGTTAGTGAACCTGAAGCTGATATTCACAAAATTTTTAATTAATCCTGTAACCAGTTGGTGGCACTGAGATGTGAAAGCAGGCTGCCTGATCTGATAGATACTTACAAAGGTGTTGGGTTTTATAAAAATGACTAGTCTCACAAAACTATTGAAATGCATAAAGATAAGTCTCTAGGGGTACAGTTTTATGGCTTCAAATACACGGTTTATATACTAGTGATTAAACCTAGTATTTTGTAGCATTTGAAGAGCTGCCACTTTGCCTCCTTTCATTGAGGTTTCATGTAGAACTAAATTAACAGCATAAAATAAATTAAACACTAGCTCAAGAGAATCAATCAGAAATTGCTAGTTTCAGAGCAATCATCAGAAATATAAACTTAGGTTACTTTAAAAGGGAAAAAAGGCAGAGGGTGTGGGCGAAATCCTGTTCCACTGGGTCAAGAAGCAAATGGCCATGAACTAAAAATAATCTTTCTATTGTTCCACAGAATGTGAGTAGAAATTAATATGCTAAGTCCTATTCCACTAAAAGTCCCGATTCTGCTTCTCTGCATATATTTAATATATTTGGAATTGCACTGATGACTTTATGACGTTCCTTAATGTGGTGGATTTAGATGTGTTCTGCCTGTACAAAACTACATTTTTCATTGAGAAAAAAATTACCCCGACAATATTCATTTCTCTTTAATGGTTCCATTAGGTTAAATGCAATAAAATAATGAAAATTCCTTTTTCCTTTTCAGAATAGCCTAACGGCATGATAAAAAGGCATGACTAATCCCCTACCCTGAGGGCTTCGAAAGGGAAGAATAGGGTAGGGTGGGGTTCCTCAGCCACACAGCCAGCTTACTGCCTGAAAAGGGGTTGGATAAAGGCAGGATTTAATACAAAAGGTCAGGCTAACATAATACCTTTCCACTGAAAGGAAGTAGAACTCAGTAAAAATTCTTGGTGATGAAAGGGAGGGAAATACTGCTATTATATATATCATATATGCTGCTATACTGAAGGATGGTGAAGAAGCAACAAATATTTCAGATTTGAAAGAAGAGCATCACCACGGTGGTGGGCTGGTTAATGAGAACATCAGTCAGCGGTCAGGTTTGGTATTGTTTTGCACTAAGCAAAAGGAAGGATGCAACAAGATTCAGGAGTCCCAGGTGGGTATTTAGGGCTGAGTAGCCAGTCAGTCATCATGAAGACCCCTGGGATATAGTAAATGACTGTCAAAAACATATTTTTACCTCTTAGTCAGTAATGGAGAGAGAGGGGGATGTTTGTCTAGCAGATAAAATAACATTTAAGCAGCAAATGTGCTTGTTTGGTTAAAGCATACAGGAGTCAGGTTGGCAAAGAGCTAAAACAAAGTGCTGCACTTTTTCCATCTTCTTGCTTGCTGTCATTTATATGGAGAGAAGGTCTGGGAACGTGCTTCTGCCCCAGCTGAGACAAGTCTATCAGAGTCAATATGGTTTCCATCTTCCCTAATCCTCTGTTGCACTCAGCATTTTCCCCCTGGAGTTCTCCCTTCCTATGTCAGGGCTCTGTACAGCCTCTGGCTGTGCTCAGTTACGGCAGCCCGGGGGAGAAAGGCAGTCGTATGTCCTTAATTTTGACATCTCCTTGTCTCTGCCTGTAGTCCCTCATGCTTGCAGAAGCATCCTGATGTAAAGAGAGACTAACAGGAGGTGAGATGTCTCTTATCCTCAGTGTGTGTCTGAAAGAAGGCAAGAGAGTATTCTCCTTGCCTCGTAAGTTGCCACTGCTGTTTCTGTGCCCATGGTGGCAGTCTTGCTCAAAGTGCCTTTGTTTGGGAAGTGCACTTAAAAAGCCTTTAAAACACAGTGAAGATTTCATTATGAAAACTGGGAAATCACCAGGGTTTGATGAGACTGGGAAGGAATTTTGCACTTACATGCTTCCCCATTGCACTTACATGCTTCCCCATTGCACTTACATGCTTGTGTGGCTTTCCCCAGTCATCCTTTCTTGTACTTATCACAAAAAATTCAGTTTTCCTGAAGTCCTCTATCATATAGTGGAAAGTCACCTCCCCCTATATTACATTTTGCATAGGAATTGTTCTTTACTAAGACATGATCTTATCTGTATTTTCACACATTAAAGTGGACAGAAGCATATGCTGAGAAAGAAGGAATAGTGTAAGCTCAAGTTTTTCTATTTCTACATGGTTCAAATTTTCAGCAAAATGCCCCTGGTTTTGTATTTTATGTTCCATATCATATGCAATATGGCTACTTCCCTCCCTGCTGTACGTAGAGTGGGATTTTTTCCTTGAGCAGAGTAGGAGATGGAAAATGGTTTCTTTTGTGGTGGGATTTGTGGAGTGCCTCTAGTAAATAAACCTGAGAGTCTTAGAAGAGAGATGACTGCCCATGGGAAAACCCTTAATGACCTTGCTAACTATTACAAAATGTAATGGATTTTAACACAGAAGTAATTATTTTGCTAGTGAATGTTCAGAAGAATATAACTGTAACAATATTATTGTTTGCAATTGACAGCTAAGGGAGATGGAAGAGATGTGGACTACTTTGGCTTAAGCTTATAATGTGAAACTGGTGGAATTAATTACTGATATAACAGGCAGGGATTTTGTCTACTGTTACTGTGATATTTTACTGGAAGACCTAGAATCAGTATTGTCTGTGTACAAACTCCACTATTCTGAGGCTTCCCCTCCTAATAATTGCAGTACAGCAGATGAACACCAGCCTGTTGGTTCCATGTCCATCACGGGCTTGGAACTGGTCTGGGATCCCAAGCAAGCACCTCCAGGGACAAAGCACTTGCCAGCACACAGGTGCCTGTCATGCTGTCTTTACCTTGCACTTTAAGCTAGACCTTTCTGAGACTTGTGAAAAACAGCTCTGAAATCCCCAAAATACCAAAATACCAAAGAGATGAGCACTAACAGTCTGAAGGACTGCAGTCCCACTGGGCTTGCCAGGGACACAGGCATGGGCAGTCAGCCAGGGGATTTTTGGTAACTAATCACTGCCACAGTGTCTCATGGACAGAGATAACTTGTGAGAAGGGTGAGGACCCACCAGTAGAAGGAGGTTCTGCCCTGTCTTGGATGCTGCTGGCTCTGCATAGTGTGCCATGGCCCTTGTTGGCACAGGCCTTGCTGTGTCAGCTGCAGATTTACACCCTCCCACCCCTGTAGCTGGAGGCTGGCCATTACCAGGGAATTCTGAGACAGCTGAGACATTAATCAAACCATAATTTGAAAAGTCCCTAATCTTCCATTGTTTACTTTAAAGGATCTAGGTAAGATGAAAGCCATTCTTTTAGTTGGTCAGATAGACTTGATAAGGTCCACCCCAACCAGTAAATAAGAATTAAAATAAGCCTTCTCCTGTCTATGCTGTTGTTTTAAGACAGGCTTACCCTATTTGAAAAACAACTTTGATCCTAGACAAATCTTAGGATAAACCACAAATATGTCTGCTTTGGAATAAATCTATGTGGAGTTTCTGGATATACATTCATAAAGGCTTAGCTAACACTAATTAATTTGGAATAAATTACTCCAATTGAAACAAGGCCACAAATTCTAGCCCAGATTTGTACAGGAGGTTATTTAGCTGTGTCTTTCAGACTACTGTAAGTTTTATAGGAAGATTTTGAAGTAATTGTATTTACATGTATATTTACACATACAAACACATGCATGTATATATTCCATAACATATTTTTTTATTGTCTATCTTCTAGGCCCCAGTGAATGGCCAAGTTATCACATCAGTCAACATCAGAGAGAAAAAGCTCCTCAAGGTACCCGCAAGAGTTTTAGAGTTTATATGTTGTCTTTCAAGAGAAAGTTGTTATAAGAATGTTCCCTTTTTTAAGGTAATTTTTTCTTCCTGGTTTTCGTGCACTTAAGAGACGACTTAGGAATATAAGACCATGTAATTTTCTGGCACAGTCACACTGTAGGGATTGTCACTGTCACCATAAGTGAGATGGTCTCATCATCCAAGCCCAAGTGTGTGCTGGGATCTCTTGTATTCCATTTCCAGATCTTGACAGGGTGCATGCCCTTGTATCTGTTTAAGGGTTTTATCTTGGGCACTGAGCACTTGTACTGGTGTGGGGGAAAGGGTCAGTGCCAAGACATTTCCAAGGTGCCCAGAGAAGCTGTGGATGTCCCATTCCTGGAAGTGTTCAAGGTCAGGCTGGATGGGGCTTTGAGCACTCTCGTCTAGTGAAATGTTTTCCTGCCCATGGCAGGGAAGTGGGAACTGGATGATCCTTAAGGTCCCTTCCAAACTACTCAGTGATTCTATGACTCTAAATGAGGAGCAGCCCCTGAGCCTGGGCAGGGAACTGTGTTTCTGGCAGGGGTTTCCCACCCTGGAAAAGTCAAGAAGCACTGTGTTTAAACGATAACACTCAAAATTGAAGGCTTAAGGTTAGCTTTACTGTGTCATCTGAAAATGGCCTCAGCTATTCCCATGCCCTTTCAGATTAGTGTAAACTACAGATATCTTCATTAAAAAAAGGCTCCATTAAAAAAAAAAACCTTTCATGGTTTTGGTGTTCTTGGATTTTTTTTTTTTTTTTTTTGTTAAGTATTGGCAGGGTCCTAATTCTTGATTTCAGCATTCCTGATTTTAAAGGGAGTAAACACTTTTAAACTTTTGTCTGTCATGGAAGAAAATTAGGACTTAGGAATGATGAATGCAAATCTTACTACAGAGCAGGTATCTGAATTAAAATGTGAGCTTTCTAATCTAGCAGATAAATTAAGATTTGTAGGCCCAAAGCGATAGCATTTAGTGGTTTGGAGTTTGCAATAAAATCTTCTCAGGAAGACTTTTGCTCCTGCTTAAGGATTCCAGTAACCTCTTTTTCTCTCTGAGTGCATGGGTGGTCTCCCTTTCAAAACTACTGCCCTGACTCTCTTTTTCTTCATGATGAAATGTAACAAATACCTGTTTTATCTTTCTGCTGTCTCCTGTATACTGCAGCCCAAGAAGAAGAGGAAAACCCAGTGCTCAGACAAGGAGGTGCCAAAAGATCTTCTTTCTGTGGAAAAAGACAAACTGCAAGAAGAGGAAGGTAACAAAAGATTTTGTTCTTCTGTTATCTGATGCATATTACCAAATAGTAACACAGGATGAAATATGTCAACAGGGAGGTCTTCTCAATTGTTCCAGTGTTCTGCATTATTGGAGAAAGTTACCAGTTTCAGAGTTGTTTCTATCACCTGCTTCTTACTACATGGACAGGGGTCATGTGCTTTCCTGCCACACTCCTCAGATCCTGAGCACCTTCGCAAGGGTGGCAAATCTGTAGGGGAAGAAGCATCTCTGAAGTGATCAGAGGCCCACTGGGCAGCAGGGTCCTGTCTTCATGTTCTTCCTCTAATCCTGTGGCCCCTGCTATGCTGATCCACAGCTGGAGCTGTGGTCTCCCCAGGCAGTGTATTGTTGTGCCCATGACTGGGGCTGGTAAAGGCACTGGGGTAATATACAGCCAACTTCTAGCATGCCTGTGAGCAGAGCCAAGATCTTTGTTTGCAAGCAGATCTGCAGAGAAATCTGGCAGAGGCCAGCAAGGCTCAGACAGCTAGAATTTCACTGCAAAATACATTGCATCCCATGAGCCCCTCTCTGCCTCCCCCCACCAAGGGTCATATTGAAAACAACAAATTCTAAGCTTTTCTGGGCTTAAAAGATTATATAATGTGATTAGTGTGGTGGTGAGAGCAAAAGAAGCCCTTGCTTGCTGTTGGTTTGGAGTCCTTCCTGGGGCCCGGTGTCAGAGGGCCTGTGAGGCTGCTGGGGGAAAAGGGGACACAGTAGAGGCTTTCTTCAAATGGATCTGTAGTTTTTTTGAATGGATGAGCCAGCTGAACTGTTTCATGTGTTATTTGTGGATGCTTCAGAAAAAGAAAGTGTTCGTCTTGGTCAAATCCAGGGACTCTGTTTTTATTTTATTAACCATTTGTGCTGGTCCCTCCTCTGACTTCTTGGGTCATGGAGAGCATGGACAGAGGTAGAATGTGGCCCCACTGGTGTGAATGAACGTGTGTGAGAACCAGCTGAGTGGTAGAGGGTGTCCACACGGCAGAACAAGTTTTAAGAGAATGTTCAGGGCTAGAGGAACCCAGTAAATTTAAACCTTATTTAATGGTTGAGGTTTTCATTAACTTCTCCCTGCTGACAGATATACAAGGTGGTTGATGTTCTGCTGTGACATCTCCCCTGAGGGAAAGTGGTGTCACATCAGCCTGACACACGGGACAGGAGAACATGTGCAGTTATGCGGGTCAGGAGACATGACAGACAGGTTTGTGATGGGGATTTCTTATGTAACACGTTTCTGCAGAGGCAGCAAAGGCTGCACACAGGGGAGATGCTGCACGAGACCTGAAGCCACTTTTACAGCCAACATCAGAAACAACCAGGTAGCTATTTACCTTGGTGCTAAGCAGTAAAGCCAATAAAGAAAGTTCTTTGTTAGCTTGAAAATGAACTTTGCTTTGTGTTGTAGGAGTTTGGCAGACCAAGATCAGCAGCCGTGAAAAGAGACACTTAAGGAAGGAAAGGCTGAAACAAAAAGGTAAATGTACAGGCTCAGTTCACACACCTGATGTGACTGGGCTTGTCACCCCTCCTCATTTCCCAGTATCTTTCTGTTTGCTCTATTTGTCATTTGGCAAAGTCTTTGCACTTACTGAGGCTATTTACTTTAGAAAAGAGCCTTGGGAGTTCTTACTTAGGAGCTTGCCTTTTACTCCAGGCTCTCATTAAAACACATAGCATTACCCACAGGACTCTGAAAGCAGATGTCTGTAAGATCTGAGATCTGCTAAAGTCTTGGTGCTACGTGAGTTAGTTACTTTTGCCTGGCTTGCCAGAAGAAATTTTCTGCTAATGGGTGTATAAAAACCCGTGCAATTTGCTCAGTTCCAAACAGGTTCTTTAGTTCAAGCCTGTCCAGAGTAAAGAACTATAACAGGGGGATATACTCTTATCCTAATGAGGTAAAGTGAAACAACACTTTCTGCTCACTCCACATTTTTCCTCTGGGTATTTCAAGGTGTCTGCCATGCACTTATACTTACATACATTTCTACTAATCATGTTATATGTAATAACCACCATATGAAACGAGTCATGGAATTAAGGTATTTGGAAATGTTTTCATTGTCTATGATAAAATGATAAAAATAACCTGTAAATTTAATATATTACAGTAATATAGCTTATATAGCTAAGACAGGAATTTGGAATTGGGAGATGTAGCTGTATATATACGTGTGAGTTTGTGCGCTGTCTGCATTAAGACTGTCTTAAAGTGCTCTCAGATGCTCTACTAAAATTGCAGGGCAAAAGAACAGCAAATTTTAAGCTGAAAATATGCAGACATTTTGGGACTACTTTTTGTTTTTGATAATTAAATCAAGAGTTTGGATTTTTAACTCTTGGATTATCAGCAGTTAAATACCTGCATGAGTGTTTAAGGGCTTAAAGTGCTGAGGTCTCTCTTTCCAGCAAAGTAGATGGTTCCACGTTTCTTTCTTCATGTAAACTGACCTGTTGGCATGGATGGTACCAGTTGCACATGCAGAAGGTTAACCATGCATGGTTTAACCCTAAGGTCATGCAGGCATTAAGTACTTTGCTGACCCAGGAAAGGGAGCTCAGTAGATCAAGCTGTAGTTGAAGTACCAGACGCCCTTGGTGGTATCCTGGAGCTGGGGTTGTGCAGGATGCTGAACCAAGTGATCATGTTAGTGTGGGAATTTACAGAGCAGTGAGATGTGATCTAGGAAGAAGCCCTAACCCTGTTAAGTGCGGGTTGCTGTTCTCTATCAGAGGAGAAGCAGGAGTAGCAGCATTAAGATGAGTGGAGTTGTTGCCAGCAGTGGTCCCCTCTCCACCAGAGCCCCAGGCAAATGCTTTGCTGTTATGAAGCCTGGAGTCATAAAGTGCTTTAGAAGTCTTTTGAATCAAAATATGTTGGAGATCACTGTCATTATTTAAAATATCCATATGCCTGGCGCTGATTTCTCTAGAAGCCTTGAACTAGTAACATCCAAGATGTTTGCTTTCTTTTTCCTTGGAGGTCCAGCTGTTCTCTTTCTCTCCCTTCACTGCTCTGGATCTCCAGCTGGACTCTAGAGGCCTTGAACCACCCTTGCACTCAGGAAGGGACACCAAGGCCTCTGTGGGGCTTTTTTTGTCACATGACCTTCATATTTGCTGCCTCAGCGTCCCATCCTGGGCACTCTGCTTCACTGTAATCGTATCTGTAAACACTTTCAGTTGGAAATAGCCATTACATCTGATGGGTTTAGAACAGGCTTTGTTCTATTGTTTCTTCTGTACAAACTCTTCCTTGTAATTAAAAATAATTATGTGATGTTTACTCCTGAGAAGACCCCAGCAGAGCATCCCTGGGTAGCTTGGCAGTTGAGCCAGCCTTTGACTGGAATGAGAAGGGAGCAGTGTGGCCACTCACAGGGGACACCAGTGGTGGTGGAAAAGGTGCTCTCTTTGCCAAGGCAGAGTGTGGGTCCACGCTGAAGGCCTCAGGAGCCACACGGGAAGAATCAGTGCCCTCCCAGTCAGAAGAGGATGTTTTCTCCAATGTAGGTGAGTGTGGACATTCAAGCATTGCTGAGGGAAATCTTCACAATTTACTGTGCCCTTCAGACATTCATCCTGCACATACAGTGTTGTCTACCCACCTTGAACCCTGCTAGCTGTCATTTGTTTCCCAGCAATGTGGAAAGAGGGGTCTTTATGGTAGGAATTTCTTGTGTTATAGACTACCTACTGGGTGCAAGTTGCTTTCTACCCACAGGTATTTTGTGTTTGGCCCCTTGCAACCAAGGCTTTTCCCTCCAAGGTTGTTCATACATGGTTAGAGTTAGACTGCATGTGTTTCAATATATCCATGTGTTTCAAAGTAATATGGGGCAGGGTATTCCTAAATAAAAAGCACTTGATTTTGACTACATTCTCTGATTAATCAAGCGTGATGGCTGGTCTGATTGGTATATAACGCCATATGATGACTCATCTTCAGTAGCAGTAATCCAGTCCTCTGGTGATTCAGCAAATGCTCTTAGGTCGCCCTCGCATGAGTTGCCTTCTCTGCTAGAGTCCTTTTCTTACAAAGTATAGGGTTGATGGGGGCAGGATGTTAGTACTATTTTTACTCTAATGCTTTGAGAAGGCCAAATTCCAAGCTGATAGTTGATGACAACTTCTGCCAGTAGTGCATAAAGGGGACATCAGTTCAGATGAGTGAGCAATTTAAGTCCAGAGAAGTGCCATGCTGGTGTGACATGTCTGTTGAAGGGTTGAGAAGGTGTGCGTGGTGATGGGGCTGGACACCATAAAGGTGATTTCTCCTTGCTTGATTCTTGTTCAGCAACAGCAGTGGATGCGGGCTTGGGATGGAGATAACACAGAAGGCCTGTAATGAGACTGGGAGTGTGAGGTAGAAACTGCTGCCACTAGCTGTGAACATGACATCAGATTTAGGGTTACTGTTTGTTTGCATTTTAAATGCAGGAACATGGGATATTGCAGATGTAAAATCCTGTCCTGTGACCTTTGGGACGTTATCAGATCTGTCGAGGGATTTAGGTGAGTTGTCTCTTTTTGGACCTTTATCTGAATTCTTCTTTCACTTTCTTAGAAGCTTGGCTTAAAAGAGCTCTCACTGATCACATATGGGCCTTCTACCCTGGAGTCACATTTCATGAGTCACTCTCCCTTGCAGAGCTTGCTTGCATCTGCAATCCAGCACACCAGCGTTTTAGGGATTGACATCACAACCTTCTATTGAGTGCTTTCCAAACTCGTATCTCATCTTGGAATAAATAAAAAAAAATATTGCCTCCCCAGCAAATTCTTTCTGTTGGGTTTACTGGCACAGAAGGTTTCTGTTGTGGTGTGATGACCAACAAATTCAGAGAATTTCAGATTGAGGGAGGGTGTGAACGCCCAGGTTGGAAAAGCTCTGTCAGAGGCTGCCTAGCCAGCACCTTCCCATCCGGCACAGTGAGAGATTTTCAGCTTGACCCTCTCTGTGAGTGGCTTTGAGAAGGATGGAACATCTACTGGTTCTGCATTAAGTTGATCCTCATTTCTGGCTTTCACTTTGCATCCCTGCAACTGTCAGTCCTTCTCACTGACTGACTTTGAGCGCTTCTGGTTCACACGTTCACTGAAACTCACATTTGTCTGAAAGGTCATCTGGATCATGAATACAAAGTCTGGTCCTGAATCTTTGCTAAAGGCAAGCATAGATACATATAGATAGACATCTGTGCACAAAACAGCATGTATGGTGCTAGCCTGAATGCTGAAATTAGCTTCTAAAGCCAGACATGGCAATCAATATAATACATACTGTATTTAATTATCTGTTTTCCAACACTGCATCAATGGATTGAAGCAGTTTTTAATGTCCAAGTAATCAACAGGGAGAAATATTTATTAACATCTGCATTTATACAGCAAAAAATCAAGCAGATACAGAACAAAAACAGAGAGTTCTTTAGCTGAAAGAAAGAAAGAAAGAAAAGATCAGAGATGTGAAAAAAACTCCCTGATTTATGAAAGATGTGAAGAAAACACTTGTCTGTTATGTACAGGCCTTAGAAAGGGGCTAAGGGGAGTCGTTCTGGGAGGCACATGAATCCTACTGGTTACTTTAGTTGCTGAAAGTAACCATCAGAAAAACTTCTTATTTTTCCCTGAGCAGCTCTCTCTCATCTTTCTGTTTCATGAAGCAATTACTTTAGTAATTACGGATTTCTATTAGCTTTAGTAGAAACCTTCTCACTGAAGGAAGTGGGAGCTGGAGCTGGATACACTGGATGCAGCTTTTGTTCTGCAGGAACTGTAGCTCCCTTCTTAGGTCCCCAACATTTTCTGGATATTGTTAGTGTAGCCACTCCTGAGTGAGTTGTTTTTAATAACTTATGCATGTAGTGTCCTCGTCCAGCCTTTGTTAATAAATCCACTGCGATGAGCAGCAAAGATTAATGTGTGGCTTAAATTACATAACGTCCAGGCATTGTGACATAGCGAGCAGATAGAGGCATGATTAATTGGTTTTAATAATGTGAATATACCTATGTGATTATCTTTTAGGTTTGGGGGGGTTTTTTTGTTGTTGTTTTTGTTTTAATTTTTAAAAAGGACGCTTTGCTGTATGCAGATAACGTGAAGAGTAAATCATCTGAGGACAGTCCTTCCAGATGCTGTTGGCACAGCAGCTCGAATTTCCTCCCCACAGACGATGCGTGGCAGGGGCAGGGTATGTCTCTTTGCTCTTTTTCTGTTCAAAGGCAAGTGTACTAATGCTGATACTCTTTTTAGTCTGTTTCCCAAGCCTCAGAAATCAAGATCCACTTCCCATGTGGCTCATTCACTGGTAGAGGTAAGGGAGAAATCCAGTGTGGGTCTAGTTTTTGGCAGGTGCCCATAGTTGCTGTGAGCTCAGTCAGGGCAGCAGGAGCCCACGTGGGAGAAGAGCCCTCGAGAAGAGCAAGAACATGCATTTTATTTATGTTTTTCCCCAGAAGATGACAAAAAAGGGACACAGAAAGTACAATCATTTTCAGTGCACACATACTGCTGTGCGAAGTGTAATTAGAGCTCCTGGGCAGCAGGAGCAGCTGTAGGGAGGCTGTTTGCAGGCTCCTGTGGCCGGTGCCCTCTCTCTGGCAGTTGCACTGCTATCAGCTGCGGGCAGATAAGCACAGGAACAGGGGCAAGCATGGGGCGATCCCTCCCCACACCCTGAAGAGAGCAGGTCAGGGACTTCCTGAACCAAACGCATCAGGATGGGCTCTGCATTTCAAAAAAACCCCATGTTTAGCAGTCTACTCAGATTACTAAATCTGTGAAATGAGTTCAAAGTTTTGTTTGGTTTTCGTAACTGAAGCATTGCGACTCCCTCCCTCCCATCGGTGTGTGGGAAGGTGGAGCTGAGTGGCCCTTTTCCAGACAACTATAGTCTGGGCTAGGGGAGAGCCATGGGAGGACAGGGTGCTTCCAGAGCTCAGAGTGCCTTTGGCTAAACTTTAAATTTCTTCAGCAGTACCCTGAACACAGACACAGAATCCACTTCCAGTGCACTGTGGCAATCAGAATTTCAGTCTTTTTATGACTAGTAATGAGGATTTTTTTTACTTTCAAAGTCTGCTTGAAAGATCAGCGTGGGTCCTGAGTAGCTGGAATAATTTGGCATGAGCAGTGTGGGTATTGGATGACCTTTTTCTCTTGACCTTTTGGCCAGGATTGAGGGAAGTATCTATATATACCCCTGTTCTTGGGAGGCCTTTCCCTGCTCTTGGAGGAATGATGGCTGACGAGCGAGCAAACCCCTTCATGCTCTAGCTGCTCTGATTGTTCAACTGCAGGAGAAGCCAGAGTGGTGGAGTGCACTAAGGAGAAAAGACTGTGGTTGTCTTGCTTCTCTGCCCAGCAGTAACTGAGGCTCTGCAGCAGATGCATCATTTGGGCCGTGATTTTATAAATAGCACAGTTTGCTTTAAAAAGAATAAAAACAAAAAAACAACCTCAAGCATTCCCTTGCCTTAGTGCTGTGTTTCTTTACCCCTGCGTTGCTCCAAAGGGTGCCTGGCCCTTTCCAACTTTGGAGCCTGGCTCGCCTGCGTGGGATGGAGGGAGGCAGTGTGGGCAGCTCATCATCAGCGTTCCCTTGCACTGCATTTAGCACATGTCAGACTTGGCACACTCTGGGCTTGATCTGCAGTTGCAAAGCCAGGCAGAGCTCTGCTTTTTGAGTGCCATATCTGTCTGAGAGCAGAACAGATAGGAGCGAATTCAGCAGGTTGCTCCTGCAAACATCTGAACAGAAGCGTTTGGAAGGATTATTCTGCCCGCCTTACAGCTTGCTTCTTCGTCCTGGTATTTTTTCTTTCCTTTGAATCATCAGCCTTGATATTGATGCAGGGGAGGGGAGTGTCACGAACATGTATTCCCTGAATTTAGATGAGGTAATGGTTGGCATTAAGGTCGGCGCTGCAGGCAAAATGAGCTCTTTGACAGTTAAACACGGCCTGTTAGCTCTTGCAGGCCTGAAAACTGGAAAAAAAAAAGCCATTTATAACCTGAATATGAGCTGGGGTCATTTTATCAAATGCAGAGCAGTACATGTATTGAATCTCTTTGTTCTGTGCTGGTGCAGCCAAAGGAACTGGATGCTGGACTCCTGCTTCTGCCCCAGCCGGCAGAGCTGCCTTGGCTGGCTCCCCGCTCCACATCACGTTATCTTTTTGTAAAGTACCAGCAATAAAAACACTGTCACTCACAAAAGGCTTGAGTGTTGTCAAAAGGCTAAAGTGTTGTCACAGCTGAAAGCGTATATCCATGGAGGGAGAGAGGGAGGTAGTGGTTAAAACACAGAATGGTCACTGTGACACAGGAATGAAAAAAGACTATTGATCAGGCTGGTTTCCAAACAACACACTGCTGTGCTGACATTCATTAATGACACACGTTGCTGGTGGCTAATTCTTAATTATTGTCATATCTGGAGTGTTGTGCCCATTGCTGGGCTCCCAAGTATAAGACAATCATGGACATACTGGAGTGGGTACAGCAGAGGCCATCCATGTATATGAAAACCTCACGGGGTGGTTGCCTGTGGTCTGCCCAGAGCGTGGGGAAGAAGCAATGGGTATGAAATGAACTTCCACTTACATATAAGGGGAAGCTTTGGTTTTATGGTGAGGGTGGTCAGTCAACAGAACAGTTTGCCCAGAAAGCTTACGGAGTCTCCACTCTTGAAAATACTCAAAACTCTGATGGCTGCATTCCTGAACAACCTGCTACAGCTGAGCTCTCTGTGAGCCATGGGGTGGGACTAGACAATCTCCAGAGGCCCCTTCCAACCTCATCAATTCTGAAATCCTCATTCTGTCATCAGTCATTGTCTCTGTGTGTTCAAACAATCAGTCCTTAGCAATTTAAGCCTTCGTTGTCTGGGGGCATTCAGTATCTTGGAGCTGAAGCCATACGGTCAACACTGATGGCTGCAGTCCCAGCAGTCCCAACGGCAGGTTGAGGTGGCCAGAACTCTTCCACAAGGGAAGGGGGCCCCAAAGTGGGAAGCTTTTTAATCATCATTTTCCCCTACTCGTCATTAATGTTTGCATACTTTTCATTCCTGCCACAAACAGAAAAGAAAGAGGGCTGAACCTCTTCTGGTCCTGGCATAATTCGCTTTATTTTTGAGTCCAGAAAGTGCTCTGCTTTTGCCAGGCATCTTTCTTGCCTCTTCTGCAGCATTGTTCTGGATCCTTCTGCCTCTGCCTTGGAAGCTTTGCTTGCATGTGTTTCCCAATACCACCTTTGTGCACTTACACCACACATCTGTCACTGCCCCTTTGGTGACATTTATGTACTTATGTTTTGCTGTCTCACAGAATGCATCATAGCCTTTGGCTGGTTTTGCTGTTACAAAACATGTAACCCACACAGTGTAGTTGGCTGGGCTGTTTTGGAGCGCTTGTGTCTAGTTCCAAGGCAAACGAACACTAATTTTATCCCATGCATCTGCTTCCAAGTGAAGTGGACCTGGGCTTTGGCAACAGCACAGGGCAGTCTCAGAAAACCCACATTCTGCTTTGCAAATGCAACATGTCTCATGATCATGAGAGTTGCTTTTTACCTGTATCTTGGTGTCTTCCCAATGAATCCTTCTTGATTGCCAACACAAATTTTCTCTGGAACCTTAAGAAAGCTCCCATGCCTCTTGACCCTGTTTCCTGACTCCCATCCTTCCTTCTGTTCTGGGGTTAAAATAAATTTTTTTTTTTGTTGTTTCATGAGAATCAGTAACTTCTTTCCATTAAAAGAAGTCTTCAGTCTGGGATTTATTTGATACTTTGCCTCCACTGAGTTATGAAAGGTGCCAAATGAGGGACTCCTACACCCAGCTATTGGTAGCAATAGTTTTGACCTGTAACACAGAAACACAACCTTTAGACTGGAAATTATCTATCCATATGAACTGAATGGATTACACTTGGCCTACAAGTGTAAGGATTTGGATTAGAACTGTGCTCATTACACAGTCAACTGCCCTTTGCAAAGGGCTGTGTTTTCTACAGCAGCCACAGAAAGACTCAGTGCCATGGACAATATGCAGCCTACTGAGGGGTTGCCCTGCCAGATGAACCTCTCTTAGGTTTCTGCTGCCCATATTTAGGGAGTGCATGCCAAGAGGGATGGTGGTAGATCAGAATCCAAATGTACAACTCTGGATTAGAAAATTTTGAGTCCCTATCTTGATGACATAGAGTAAGTTTTGCTGCAGTACTTTCCAGTGTCATTTTCCAAGCCAGATAACTAGGGTCAGCCTGTAGAGTACTGTACTCCACCCTATCTATCAGCAGGCACAGAGAACTTGCTGACTGTTCCTTTTGACCAGACCTTGATACTGTGGGGCCCTGTTTGCCTCCCAGAATGCAGCCAGCTGCTCCCCAGCATTACACAGAGGAGAGACTGGAGATCAAGAGCATTCAAGTGGTTGGTGCTGAGATGGACTTTTTGTCTGCAGAGGTGCTGGCAGCCTCTGTGATTTCTGAAGAAACCTTCAACACAGTTCCTTTCAGGATCTAAAAGTGTCTTCATTGCATGGGGTATATGGAAACCACCTTGGCCCTGAAACGCATGCTGTAAAGGTTTGCTGCCAGCAGAAAAGTACAGCTTTGTCTGGGTGGAGTTGCTGGGGGACTGAGGTGGGTTGCAAGCAAGAACCTAGTTGGAAAATGGCATTTAACAGCTTTGCTATTGTAAAAATGTACATCAGAAATTATCAAGATGTTGATCTATATTTGCACTGGGAGAGATATGACCCCCATCAGTGCTAAACACATATGAGGAGCAGGGAGACTTGCTGCTGCGTGGCACTTTCCTTTTAGTGTTCCTGTTCACAGTAATTACTGATCAGTTTTAGATTGTGAGAGAATTTTTGACCCAAGGAAAATAAGCTGCTGATTTAAAAATACTAGAGGGTATTCAAATTTTAAAGACATTGTGAGAGATGTCACTGTAGAAAGGAAATATGCTACACAAGAGGAGAGGGTTTATGTTTTGAGATAAGTACATTTAATCCGATTTCCCCATCAAATCCAGCAAATTTTAAAGAATCTTATATTTTCCTTAATCTTACTCTGAGTTGATTTTAAACACCCTGGGACACAAAGTTTTGGGAAGTCACCACTGTCTTGCCAAGTTTCATTCCAACACATGACAAGGGTGAAGCATGAATGTAAGCCCATTGCAGGCAGATTGCCATTAAAACTATTTTCTTGCTTAAAAGTATGTACATTAATGCAATTTTTGAGAGATCAGAAGTTAAATATGTGAAAACAACAGTTGTGGCTGTTTTGTTTGCACACTCGCAAGAGCATCCACCAGCAGACCTGGTGCCTTGCAGCTCAGGAGACTGAATTCTATTTTGGACTGGAATTTTATTGGGGAATGTGTTCAAAATTACTTGTTCATTCCCTTTTGAAGAAGGAAAGACATACTCTCTCTGTAGACGGCATGGATTTTAAACTGAGAAACTTGAGCAATGTTTATAATCATATTTATAACATTTGGCAGCAAACTGGTCAGAGCAACTTTTTGGAAACAGTTTTCTTTTATCATCCCCAGCATGCTTTTGGTTTTGGCCCTGCTTCAACTAGAAGTTTTTCCATCCGGTTTGGGATTTTTAAAAATTTATTTATTTTTATTTTAAGAGACATAACCAGCTAAGAGTTATTATTATACACTGTGTTTTTGAAGTCTTTCTCCCTTTTAGGATAAGACTTAAGATTGTTGCATTCAAATCATTAAAAAATAGTCAAGTAACCCTTTCAACATCTTATGCTGATCTATCTGCTTTTTTGCACCTCATTCAGTTTGGTTAAAGGAATTAAACTGGTCTGTTTTGCCTTCTTGCCTAAGGATCACTTGCCAATGCTTTGTGGAGAGGCAGCTGGGGGTTTGCAGCCAGATTTTCAAAGGTACCAGATGCTGAAAGATACAGTAATCTAAAACATTTTGATAAGATGTTTGCCTAGCCCCCTTGAGACGGTCAGAGTTGATGCAGGGTAGGTGTTACTTGCTTGTTACCTACCTGTTTAAAGTTGCTTATTAGGGAGGTTTGGAAAACAATGCTTAATGGTGCTTTTCTGGTTTACAATCAGAAAAAGAAAATGGAAAAGGAAGATGAAGTCAAGAATGTACTTGGTTCTATTTTTTATAGAAAAGAAAACACCAGTGAGAACATTAAAGAATGCACAAATCCTTTGCTAATATTCCCCTTCCATGCAAATAACTGCCCAGAGGATGGTATGTTGCAGTGAGTGGAAGAGCCTGCTGTGTCTGCCAGTGTTTCTGGATATGCTTGAGTCCTTCTCCATGAAATCAAAAGAAAATATTTGACAAGCCATGCTATTAGTTTTGTAAAGCTTGTTTTCTTGAAGTGCAGGCTGGCAGGACTTTTGTTCTTGTGTGTATTTTTCTGCCCTTCTTTAATTCTTTACCTATCATGAAGAGTGCAGTCACTAATTGTGAATTAGTAGTCAATGTGTATGTTTTAATAATTTTTTAAAATACATTTGTAAATGTCTTGGTACATTTAGGACACATGCATACATGCACACCCAGGGGCAAGCAGAACAGTGACAGGTATTCTTTGCAGCATTTGTGCTACCCATGTGAGGCTGGAGGTAGTGTGGATTTGAACATAACTTGTTTGTACACTTCCTTTAATAGATGACCCTTCAACAATTGACCTGGACTCTGACTGGAAGGCTCCCACAGAAGAGTGGGGGAACTGGACTGGAGATGAGGAGCATCAGACAGGGGAGGAGAAGGAGAAGGTGAGGCAGTGATGTCGATGGCCAAGGGAGACCTGCTCCACTGGGGTCTCCACTCCAGCCCTGGAGCCGGGCTCCTCTGGTTGCAGGGGCTTTCTCACACTGGGAGGAGGTGCCTGGTGTGGTCACTCCTCTGACCTGTCTGAGATAGCTGGAGCTGGGGGACACTCTTGCAGGATGGGCTGGGGGGAGTTGGCTGGTCACCCTGCATGAATGAACTCTTTCTACTGCTGCTGACCTTCCCAAATACCTGGGCCTGAAAAGAGGTGTGGAGTCCACAGCTGACACAAGCCTTCTCAACATCCCAGGCGGCTGGTACATATTTATTTAAGTTTGCTGATAAGAGGGTTTGCTGACAGCGATACAGTGGTAGAGGTAGAAGCAGAAGGCTTGCTGTTTAAATGCTTTCTAGAAGCCCAGGGAAATATTTCCCTTGGGTAGCAGTGGGAAGAGTGTGCTGAGCTTTTTGCAAGGAGCTGTGATAATCTGAGGTGTGCACCTTATCCAGAGAGATGCCCTGCTTGTGCACTGTCAGCACACACTCCTGGAGGTAATTGGTTTTCCTGAAAAAAACACAAGAATTATCTGTCCCAGGACTCCTCTTACAGAATCTCTGATGCTTTCAGGATTTGCCAAAAGGCAAAGCAGGCATTCCTTTCTGCCCTTCTGGACTTGAAAGCAAAACACAGCGGAAAAAGAAGAAAATGGAAGTGAAGGAAGCAAGGAGTGGATCTGGGCTGAAGCATGTGAGTGTTTTGTATTCCAAGAGTAGTGTCTGGTTTTCTAAGAACAGAGGGGGATGTCTTCTCTGTTAAAATGTTGTGACCTAAGGGAGACTTTTCTTCCTCTCTATCTTCTGGCTTCCTCTTTTCTTTTCTCCCTGTCTTCCCATAAAATAAGTGTAAGCACAGTGAACCCTGGGGCTTTGCAACATGGTATTCCCTAACAGATTTGCAAAACAGTTTGATTTTACAGAACAGAGAGTTGTGCACTAAACTTGGAATGCATCTGCCTAAGCATTTTTTTTTCCATGATTAAAGCCAGATGCACTCCAAGTTTAGTGTACAATTGAGCTGTGTTTTATCTGTAGCTGAAGGTCACCCAGAGATATAAACAGTAATGCAAAGGTGGTTCCCAAAAGGCAGTGAAGATAAAGTGAGGCCAGTGTTGTACCAGTGAAACACTTACTGAGAGAAAAATGTCTCAGAGTGCAACAGAGAAAGGCTGTGGAGGGTGTCAGTTCACTGGGGATGGGAAGTGCAAAGGAACAGAGTGTTGACTGGATTTTGGACCAGCTCTTGGCTGTAACGTCCTTGCTGTCCTGTGAAATGAGAAATGCGGGGGTGAATCCCACAATATGTCCTAGTTCTATTTCATTCACTTGTCACAGAATATGTTTTTCTGGACTCATACAGCTTTTTGTTTTGTTTTTATCACTGCTCTTACTGTCACACCCACTGTGGTCTCTCATAATCCTCAGGACAATTTTACTCCCTGAACTCCAGATGCTCACATTTTAAGCAAAAAGGTTTTAACTGACCACAATCCACATAGTCATTAGACCAGTCCACCAGTTCCCAGAGTGCTGCCAGGCTACTTGCTCTCTTGCACATCCAATTAGTTGGTTTAGCTTTGTATGTACCTTAATGAATAATCTTAACAGTGCTGTTCAGACTCCTCAGGACAGCATTGCTCTTCTGGTATGTTTATGGTGGGCCAAAGAAGAAGCTCATGTTGCATGCCAGCCCCAAATGCTGGTGTCTGCTGCTGTGAAAGCTCATCCTTCAGAGATGGACATAAAAAAATGAAATTACTTTTGAAGCCAGATACACAAAGTTGCTCATCACACGCCTTGTGCTACATTCAGTGTTTCTGTGGACTGTAGACATTTAGCAGACACTGGGCACACCTTGCACTTCAGTGTCACTACACAGCAACAGTACTTTCACCTCAATATTTCTTGCTGTTCTTCCATTCACTGGGGGAAGCAAGGGGAAAACGGTAATTAAAGACAATTTCAACACTACAATCCCCTCTAAAATAAATAGGAGGTAGGTTGATGACATATTCTAACATGTAAATGAATATTCTAACATGTAAAAATTAATTTGCCCTACAGTTCCTTTAAATGCCCCCAATAATGACATTTTCTCTCATATTTTGTACTTGCATATGCTTCGGTTAACTCGTATGCTTAGTGAAGCATATTGTTTCATTTAAACCCCAGCAAGGTTTGCAAACAAGAATGGAAGAAGGCCCGAGGGACTTGATATCTACAAACCATAGCAGTGATGCAGCCTCTGTTTCCTTCAAAAAATCCTTGGATGTTGCTAATAATTCACCCAATAATGGTAAGTGATTGTTTTTGCACATCTGATGAATTTACAGAATAATTTGTAATCTGAGAAGTGTTCACAAATGCATTTTAAAGTAAATATGCAAAATGCTTCTTCTTTAGCTGTATATGTTAATTCTTTGAGAGCCTTTGCATTACTCGGTATTACAGAGGCTTTTCTGTGACAAATACTGTTCCTGCTCCTCTCAGCTGCTGAGCAAAGCTACTATTGCATTTAGTGACAGGAATTTTTGCACAGTACTTTTCAACACAAAACAGAGGGAAATGTATGTATGAGTAAGTCAGAGCCCACTAAAAACATCCAGAGCCCTCCCCATGACTTTGGATTACCCTTGAAAGCAGGTGACCCTTGCAAAACTCATCTAAGAACCCTTAAATCCTCTTCATCAGGCAAAAAGCCAACAGTTCTCAGGGATGTGACTGCACACGGAATGTTTGTGCACTGGCCCCTGTTGTTTGTGTTGCAGGTGTATCTGGAAAAAAGGAGAGGAGGAAGAGAAAGAAAATGAAGAAAGAGACTTGAGGGGGTTGTGCAGCTGACACAGTGACAACCCGATGGGGCAGGCATACTGATGAGCTGCAAGGATTCTGCTTTCTGCGATGCCACGCTGAGCCCAAAGCAAAGGGAGACTTCAGGAGACTCCCAGTGAGAGGAAGAGAAGAAGAGGAACAGTGAGCCAGAGAGCATGAGTGTGTGAGAGAGCGGAGAGAGTGAGCAGGCTGTGCACAGGAGGTGGTTTTGAAACAGAGTGGCTGTTCATTGCTAACTGCTGCCCTTGGTCAAAAGGTGTTGAATGGGGTTTGACTGGTTGCATTAAGTCCTTTCAGTTTTTCATTGTCATGTTATTTGTCAACTTGTAATAATATTACTTGTAGTAATAGTTGGGCTGTACCTGACTGTGATTGTACTTTGGTCCCATGGAGGATCCACCAGCTAGTCTGGTCTCCTCTTGCATTCTGGCAGAGGCACTCATCGACAGGCTAGTAATGTACAGAAGGAAGCACTGTTCAGAGACAAGGGGAGAATAACAGAGACATGGATCATTCTCAAATCTCCTACATATTTTTAACTCCTTGTTGGCTGCTATAGTCAGAGTTTGCCTCATACCTTGCCATATACTTTTTACCCCACATAAGACTAGCTTGCTCCACAAGGGAACATTTCTAAAGGAGGTTTTAAACTTCCTTGGAAAGCTGGTCTAAACCCTTTCTTCTCCTTGGATTTCATGGTGGAATAAATTTTAAAGTCTGTATGTCCAAAGCATGTTGCATTTGTACTTATAGTAGACTGAGGTAACTTTTTAAAACACTTTTCTTTATCTGTTATTTGGAAGGTTTTATCATTTTGTTACTTCAGAATATTACTGAATATTCTAATATAAACTAAAGTTGTGAATGATATTTTTTAAAATGTCAGTTTAGTATTTATTGATGAGTGTGTATTTCTTCTTGTCAGAGGGCTCACAGTACGGAGGAGAGAATGTGTTACAGTTGAATACAGTGGTTTATAAACAATGCTGAGCTGATACCACTAAAAGCAGAAGCCCTTTATCCCCTAGAGGAGCTGCAGCTTTGGTGGTAGCTGAGAGGATTTCTTCAGACTTGACCCATCCCAGAAGTGCTGCCTCGAAGGATAAGAGAGTGTTTGTCAAATCTCCATCTGCATTTGACTCTGTGCCTTTGGAGATGGTGTGGGAAGGTTACGTTATTAATGCATGTTAATGTGTGCACATTTGTAGGCTTTGGGCTGATGCTGTGAAATCCATTTCACTGGGACACTGAGTAACCAGGGATGGGGGCTTTACATTGCCACGGCTGCACTCCTGTTTGCATCATGGAACCACAGGAGACCTCTGTGCTTCTGCCGTGGCAGCCACCCTGTCCCTGATCCTGGCTTGTCTGAGCTTTACCTGCAGCTCAACACTTTTACCTGATGGGCTTCATCTGTTACATAGCTGTCAAAGCAGCCATAGCCTCCAGAGAAGCAATTAACTGCAACAGTGTATTTGTGGTTAGAGTTTAGCTACTATATGGTAAAGGGCAGATCTCTTGTGCTGTGATTTTTGGGGTAGCAAGCTGTACAGTGTGCCCTGAAATTTAGCACAGCAGGACTGTTTCAGAAAGGTGAAGGAGAGGTAATCTTAACTGATGCCATTAGCAGCACGCTGTCTAGAATCTGCACATCTTGGTGTTTGTCTCAGTGTAGGCAAAATATTGGCAGTGTATGAATGGACTGACTAGACCAAAGGGCTTTTATCTGGAAAGTAAATGGTTTGGAGCAGATGCATAACAAGAAAATACATGGCCTCACTGGAGGAACAGGTACAGCAAGTTCAAGGATTTAGAAGATGTGCTAATGAGTATGTGGATAATAAGCAAAGTTCTGCTATCTCTGCAGCCAACGGAAAACATTCATTGACCTCATTGGGGCCAGGATGTTGCCCATGGTCTCTGCTTAGCACTGAAGATAACCTCTATCATCCAAAAAAAAAAAAACACCAAAAAACCCCAAAACAAAACAAAAAAAAACCAAACACCAAACCAGAAAAAAAAAACAAACCAGAAAAAAACTTCTGCTTTTTTCTCTATATCTGCTTGCAAACTTTTTGATGTCTTTGTAACTATGTTTTATTTCAATGTTTCAGTATTTCAAATGTCACTGTTTTTATAATAAAAAATGAAAAATTTTACTCAAAGCCCAGCACTCTTGAGTAGTTTTATTTAATTTGTATGTGTGTGAGTGAGAGCATGCGTTTTTGGCTAAAACCATTTCATTTTCAAGCTTTTTCGAGGTACTATAAATGTTTTTAAGATATGCGCTTCATCTGAACCCTTTCATGTTTAGGAAATCCTCATGACATTCTTCTGTTGTTAGGATGAAAAAAGAATGAAGACCCGTAACACTGCCAAGTTGACTATGGTGCTGATAACAAGCAGCATCAGATTATATTACCCAGCTTTTCTGTCAAATTCATCAGTGCCTCTTTTACTGATATCAGTGCTATCTGAAGAGCTGCATTTTTCTTCTGGCTCTACAGTTTCACAGATGGGAAGCCGTCACAGTAATACAGATGGGTTCAATGGTGCTGTTAGAGAAGCACATTATTTAACACTCCAATCTAACGTAGGCAAAGAAAATACACTCCTACAACTAAATACTCTTGATTGGAGGCTTTCCTAAATAATTGAAAAGAACTCTTCAGGGCAAATTGGGTGGCAATGTACAGCCTGCTTGTGTGATTCACCTGCTTTGTCAGCACTTAGGAAGGGTATTTTGAGTTCTGCTTGGTTAATACGGCCGTGGTCTGTGGTAATGTAATGGCCAGTCACTTCGCGAACGAAGAACCGGGGAAGGTCTTTCCACCTTCCAGCCTGCGCATTGGATTTTTTAGGTGAGACACAGTGTGCGCGGAACTGAGCCCACCCTTTAATCCTGAGGTTCATCTGCCGGGGCCAAGCACGCTTGGACGGTGGCAGCGAGGTCCTCAGGACGTAGATGGATTGCCTTACAGGGCTAA
>NW_020955805.1:58009-75419 GCF_003031625.1 Empidonax traillii
GAAGGTCTTTCCACCTTCCAGCCTGCGCATTGGATTTTTTAGGTGAGACACAGTGTGCGCGGAACTGAGCCCACCCTTTAATCCTGAGGTTCATCTGCCGGGGCCAAGCACGCTTGGACGGTGGCAGCGAGGTCCTCAGGACGTAGATGGATTGCCTTACAGGGCTAACGAGCTCCATCTGCCCGGGAGTGGTCTGTGGTAGTGCCAGGAGCTTTCCTGCACTACACTTCCCAGTGCCGCTGCTGCATTTGCCCCCAGGGATGAGAAAGTGTTCTAAAGTGAGAGAACTGAGTTTAAAAAAAACAACCAAAGTGCTCAGCAACTGCTGTCAACTTCCATTCTTTCTCTTCCCAGTCCTCAGAAGCTGAAAGACCATCAGCCAGCTTATCAAATAGCCTTCGCAGATGCTTTTTGTTCCTTATGAAACGCCCCTTCATCATGTTCAGGTTACTCCCTGGTTTCTGTGCTCTTAAAACATGTTTCCCCTTTTCCTCTGTGAGGCTGTGCAGATTACCAGCCTGCTCTGCTGATTCTGCCTCCAGGAGGGTTAAATGAATGTGCTAGATGTGCGCATTCTCCTAGTCTCTGATCTTTGCTGGCTGGAATCTAGGGTAAATCCTCAGATGGAAGAGTCAACATCCCTCCAACAAGCTGAAGTATTGCTTGAGTTAAAGCTGAATGTTATCCCTTAGAAGAGTCAATTGAGAGTAGCATCTCTCTGGTCATTCATCAGCCCAGTGTAGTTTAATTTCCAGTTCATGGGCCAGGTCCAGCTGGCTCCCCCTGCCTTTTCCCTAAGCAATTTATTAGCTGCTTGAGAGGCACATGCCTTAGGAGTAGCCAAAAGCTCTCCTTGTGCCTGCAAATGGCCCAGCAGCTGGAAATCAAACCTCTGGTGCAGCCATGGTATGGGAGGTGGACAGAAGTGTGGCTGGGAAACACCTATAATCTGGTTAGGAGCAAACAATAAATGGTTCCAGCAGCAAATGAAATATATGGCTTTAAGTTTCCACTTTCTCTTAAACTCAGTCTGCTCTATTTTTGTAATGATGCTCTTTCTTGTGGGCAGCTGTTTGAAGGTGGAAGATTGCCTGTATCCCTAATAATAGGGCCATATCCATATGCGGTGCATCCTTAGCATCGCCGACATTAAGATGTGGTTGATGCTGTAAGTGATGAACTGCTGACCTACAAAGCTGTGTTTACTCGCAGGCAGACAGCAGGATGCAGATGCAGAGGCTGAAGCTTTGCTTCACACTGCAACCGTGGTGTAACACTGCCAGGGTTAAGTGGGGCAACCGCAGAGAGGAATTTGGCCTGCTGGTCCATAATTTTCCATAACTGACCATTGTAATTGTCTATAATTATCAAGGTTCCACCCAATCTGCAAATTGGTGGCACAGCCAACATATCTGCACAAGCCAAGGAGCAGGTACACATGCTAATTGTCTGGCAGGAATATATATAATTTATTTACTATGCTCACACGCCTGCTCCATAACATGGAATATTTTCTAAGGGTAGTTGGACGTTGGGAGGAGAAAGGGTTTTAAGTCATGGGCTACAAAGATCAAATAGAGGAAACCTTGTCCTTCTTCTGTGATTGTACTGAATCAGACCCAGGAGTATTTTCAAGGCAAATTGAACTTTGCACTATGTGCCATCCCTGACACTCAGCCCCACAGATGTTCCCATCCGCAAAGAGAAGGTCCTCCCATACTGAATGGACACGGTAATGCATTGATCTCAGAAACAAACTCCCTGTGTCTTTTGGGGAAAAGGCCACTGTGACATAAATTGATTCCTGTATCGTCCCATCAGAATACCAGAAACTTGGCAAACCTTATTTTCTACCAAATTCTAATTTCTCTTTGCACGCACAATTTTCCTTTGGTTCTGTGTATTGTATGTTACAGAGACATGTCATAAACGACTCTATTGAACTCATTTGGCAGTCAAAGAGTCACTGTGCATGGAAATAACAACTACCAGGAGGGAACATCCTGCTTCCCTGAACAGGTATCGTTCAGGTCCTTGGGCTCCTCCTATTCACCCTGCCAAGATTCATGGAAGAGCAAGGCTGGGCTGAGGGCTGGAAGGGGGAAGCTGTTGGTGAGCACAGGACACTTCCCCTTTCCAGCTCACATGAAAGCACTGAAATATCTGAAATTGCAAGTACCATTCTAGATTGTGTTATTTTTAGACATTTTCATAGCTCCTCAGCTGTGTGGAGGCTGCTATAAATGAGCCACAGCTCTTTTAGTTTATCAGATTTTGATTCTCTAAATGAAGACGAAGATTTTTATTCAGTGTTCAAGATTCAGAAAATCTGAGCAGAGAGTAAGTTACTGAGAAATACAGTCTTGTGCTTTGAGAAATTTTACATCGCGTTGTCATATTTTAGCTGATTTTCTAACCTTTAGTTTACAAGGTTTGGAACTGAGTTAAACTGACTCTTGGTGGTAAAAGATAATTCATACTGTTAACAGCAACCGACTAGAACAAATAGTACAGAAGCTTGGAACACTACATTATGAATCCCAAAGTGATGTTGATTAATTCAGTAAACAAGAGTAAAATTCAATAACCACAAAAGTCATTGGGACACATTACTTTCTTACCTCTTTTACAAGAAACCACTGACCCTCCAAATTAGACTGTTTTCTTCCAGCAGAATCCATCTTGGAGAAAAAGGCTGGTAAAATTTGTTAATGCTGACTTCAGGATACCTAGGATTTCACTGTGTGAGTCACAAAGAGGAAAGTTTCCCCCTGAGTAATTTATTGGAGGTTTTTTTCCCTCTTTGATATGCTAATGCTTTGCTTTTACTTTAGTACATTCTTATCTTTTTTAAGGAAGCAAAAAGTCAATCCATGGTCTTAGCCTGGGTATTTTTCACACCTTCTCCAACAGTTCTATGGATTTTTCTAAATTCTGTTGATGGGATACGGTGTTACATATTGCAATATCTATGTAAAGATATTACTTTCTCTGTGATGTTGAAAACCTTTGCTTTTTTAATTTAAAAATGGTTGTTCAGTGTGGAAAACAACTGAGTTTGAGAAGCTATCTTTCCTCATTTTATTTCTTTTTTTAATTTTAAAATGCAGAGTAGCAGACATATGCATACAGTTATAGGAAAAAAATATAGGAGTAACTTGTTACTGCCCTCATAGTTAAGTGCCTTCCATTTGGGATGGAGGAGCTCCATCATGTCCTGCACTGCACCTTCTACTCCCCAGCAAAGAACCCAATGCTCAAGGGAACTGCTGGATGTTCTAGAACTTTGATTAACCTCTATGGTGTTGGTCAAATCAGCTCATCTCACTGTGCCTCAGTTTCTCAACCCCAACCAGCACAATGTTTTCATTATAAACTGATATGAACTCTGCCTGAGGAGGTTACATACGATTATCAGCTCAGGGTCTGTAGGTTTCCCTTCACATAACAGAGAAAATGCTGAAGCAGAACCGTATCTCAACTTTCAAAATATTTCCATCCTGGCAATAGTTCAGTGCATGCAGAGAAGTAACAGAGACAGCGTTAAACCAGCATCTCTGAGCCAAGGATAGACTGAAGAACGGCACCAAAGGGGAAAACTGTGGTATTACAAAAATCAGGAGAAAACAGGCTTAGGGCTCCATGGTTTTGACATCTTGTGAGTGTTGAACTTAAATTTTTGGAAGAAGTTGAAGGAGAATGCAGCTTGATCTCTCATTTACCTGATCCTAGCTGTTCTGCTCTCACCTTATTAAAATATGATTATTCAAAACTAATTTGTATTTGGTAAAACATTACCAGGCCCTCTCAAGACAGAAGTGCAAATCTCCTGTCTAGACATGGGTTTTGAAAGCCCTAACTAGTTTGGCTAATGAGGAACATCGTGATATCATACCCTCCCTACCTGCTGAGAGGAAGGAGTTAAGTGTCATGCTAGTAAAGGAATCCAAATCATTCTTTTGCAGCTGCTTTGGACTTGCAGATCTGCTTCCTGCTCTTACTGTTGTGGGAATTTGGTCCTGCATGCCAAGGTCTTTTCGCTATTTGTTTGAGGAAAAGTTTTATTACCAGTACTCTCTGTCTCTCAGAGATTCTGCTCTGGCTGTCATGGCTGTAAGTTGAGCCCTTCAGTTTTTAATATATTTAGCCTCACAAATCCTCTTTGAACTAGTGAAAAAGAGAGAATTAAGGATCAGCTAGAAGGAAGTGTCTTGCCTGAGGTCATCTGGGCTGCTTGTGGCATGGAAGAACTGGAACCTTTCACGGAGGGTAGGACTAAAATCATTAACCTATTCTCTCTTCCCTCAAGTACAGGAAACAATGCAATAATTCTCAAAATACTCTTTTAATCCTTTTTTCCTTTATTTTTTTTTGAAAGGAAGAGAAAGTAAAGAGGTTTTTTTTATGCCCATTCAATAGTTCCACATCAGTCTATCCTGCTGTGGAAAGCTTCTTTGTGATGTTAAATGAGATTCACATTATTCTTTCCCGTATCTTTGTTGTCTGCAGGGTATAACAAGCAGTGAAGCTCAAGGGAATCGCATCAATTTTTATTCTGAGTCTGGCTGACAAAGATATGAACACTTAATTAAGATTTCTTTCATCTCATGAAAATAGCCCTGAAGATCTGAGCCTGACATGAGAGCTGCCAGTGATCCAAGCAAAGGCAAAGCGTCCAACTGCAAGATCTTAGCTGGAACACTTGCCCTCACAAACCGTTTGGACTGAGAGGGATCTAGGTGTTTCCAAATTGATGTCCAAGCTCGAGGGAACGGCTCTGGCTTTCAATTCTGACTCATTCTAGTACTGTGAATTCCTGTTTCACACAGGGACAGGCCAACAGGAGGGAGAGTCTCTGAGCTCCACAGAACAGTGTAATCAATTCAGGCATGCATGCAGCAGGAACAGTTGGCTTAGGCTTCCCAATGTGCCATCTGTGAGAAAACCGATTTTTTAAATGACTGATTACAACAAAATGCACATTCTTTCTCTATTTATTTACATGGATGCATGTATATTGATTAAAATTAGTCCCTTTTCGCTACACTAAATCAGAGTGTTGATAATTAGGCATCTGTGCATAGGGTTGAGCATTAGGAGCACTAGAGAAACAAACAATAGTTTATAATAGGATCATTACGCAGTCTTAGCAGCACTTAGAACATGTTTATTCAAAAATGAAATATGCCCTAAGGAAGAAAACACCAATTACAGTACACTGGGGATTTAAAATAAAAAGGTCAGTTTTAAAGCCTTTAAGTAAATAATTTCAAACAACTCAGCAACAGTTCATGTTTAAAAATAGACTAAGCAGCTAAAACAATAAAATGTGTTAATTGTAGGATCTGGAATATATCAAAAGGACAAGCACAGTCACTATCATTACCTTCTCATTGTTCAGGGTGAAAAAGTTCAGTATTAATACTGACATATATCTTGCTGTATATGTGCATGGCAAATATTTACGGTTTTGTGAGTGTCTCAAATTGATTGTACACTGCCAAGAAGGACATACTTGCAGCTGCACATAAAAGAGTAAAATAAACAGTGCATTTCTGTATCAACAGTCAGGTCTGCAGAAACTCTTGGGTCTGGGGAAGTTTATAGGTCCTGCTCCATGTGGAAACAGGAGACTGTGTGTCTAAGTGGTGGGGAAACCTCTTAGCACATACATATACAAAGGCAGCACTTGGATTTATACATGTTATTTCTAATTAATATGTGCATTAACACACGCAGCACCTGCAGGTTTCAGTAGGACTAATGAAGCATTCCCATTACCCACTCACCAACAGGGCCTTGGACTCACCAACAAAGTAAAGCACCTCTGTGGACTGAATTTCACCTCTTCTGTTTTCCCTGCTATGACATATCCTCTTAGTATAATCTTAATAGTATTATTTAATCCAAGGGATTAATGCAAAAGAACAGCAAAAGGGTTCATGTGAAAAACCTTCTACAGCACTGGCTGAATTTCAGCAAAAGCTGGGGGATGTCAGCAGTACCTCAAAGCTTCACGCTCTCCTCAGGTGTTGTGGTTTAGGAATGGTACTCCCCACAATCACAGAATCAATTAGGTTGGAAAAGATCTCTGAGAGCATCGAGTTCAACCCATGACTGAAAACCTCCACATCAACTAAACCACGGCACTAAGCACCAGTCTTTCCTTAAACACCTCCAAGGGATGGTGACTCCACCACCTCCCAGGGCAGACCATTCCAATATCTAATGACTCCTTCTATGAGTAATTTCCACCTGACGTCCAGCCTAAACCTCCCGTGGCACAGTCTGAGGCCGTGTCCTCTCATCTCATCTATCACTTGTTGCCTGGGAGAAGAGACCGACCCCCACCCGGCTGCATCCTCCTTTCAGAGAGCTGTACAGGTCAATAAGGTCACCCCCGAGCGTCCTCTTCCCCAGACTGAACACTCACAGCTCAGCCGCTCATAGGACTTACTCTCCAGACCCTTCCCCAGCTCCATTGCCCTTCTCTGGACACTCTCCAGCACCTCAACGTCTTTCTTGTTGTGAAGGGCCCCAAAGTGGACACAGCACTCGAGGTGCCTCTCACCAGTGCAGAGAACAGAGGGAAACTGCGCTGTCACTGGACAAGAGATTCACCCCTCTGGTTTTGCTGCCTGAACGGTGGCCAAGCCCCGGCTCCTCGGACCGGTCAGCCTACACCGGTGAAGCACGGGGGGAGCAGGACGAGCTGCTCCCCGTGCCCCGGGCGAACAGGACCGGCCACGTTCCCGCCGGTTCTGTGGGACAGAAGCACCGCCCGAGGCACTGAGGGAGCAGTGTGCAGGACACAACATGGCGGGCACAACCCCGCCCCCGCCCCAGGTGCGGCCCCGCCGCCGCAGGTGAGGGCGGGGCGGTGCTCCGAAGGCCAGTGCGATTGGTCCGTGGCGCCGCCAATCACCCGTTGCCACGGCAACGAGGGCCCGCCCCGCGACCCGCTCTCGGCTTCTGATAGGCTAGCGCTTGCGGTGACGCGCGCGCGGGGCTTTTACGGCCCCGGGCCTCGGGAATTGCCTGGAGAGGGCGGGTGGCGGGTCCGGCGGCTGGAGGGTTGTGCAGCCGCCATGACGTTCAAGCGAAGCCGGGACCGCTTCTATAGCACCCGCTGCTGCGGCTGCTGCCATGTGCGCACCGGGACCATCATTCTGGGCACTTGGTACATGGTGAGTGCCCAGGGCGGGCGAGGGGGCGGCAGCGGGGGGGGTAGAGGAGGGGGCGGCAATGGGAGGGGGGCCGCGCGCAGCGCGCGTGCGCGCGGGAGGCCGATGGTGGGGGGTCAGCGCGCGTGCGGCCGCCGTGAGGGGCCGCGGGGCTCCCGGCCCCCTCAGCCCGGGAGTCGCTCCCTTTCCCGAGGGGAAGCTGCACGAAGGGTTTTCCTGGGGTCATCGGCGGGGCTCGAGTCCCTCTTCCTTCCCTTACCAAGCCCAGTTGTCCCTCGGCGGCCTCTCTTGTGCTTGGAAAAAAAAAGTGAAGGGAAAGTTCAGAGCATTATAATCTGGGTCTCGAGGGATTGTCGTTCTTGGGTTGGAGGGATTGAGACTCTTAAACAGCATTGAGCGTGTCCTTGGAAAGGGAGGAGAGCTGGGTGAGACTGGAATTTGGAGTGTGTTATAGGAGGATGAGCTGTGGTGTTTAAGCTCGGAGAGGAAGGTCACTGTCTCCAAAATGAGCGTTTCTTCTGCTTGTCGAAGCGATTTCTGCCAGGGGAAGTTCCCTATTATTCCGTCCTCTGGTATCCTCAGCACAGAGGCTGAGGAGCAACGGAAACAAATTTGGCTCCCAAAACACCTCTTTGCTTTGTGGCTGGGGAGTGCTTTCTTTCCGAGAGAGAGTGCTGATGGTGAAGGTGAAATATTAGAGAGACTTCTGAACTAGGGTGAAATAGAAACGTGAAAACAGTACCTGAAAGTTAAAAGCCTGGAGCCCTAACTTCCCTTACAGGGAACTTGAGTTCCCCTTTATTGAAGTGATTTCTTCATCTTTCTTTCCTTCCTCTTACCCTCGTGGGCAGTAAAAATGAGAGGGTAGTTTACAAAAGTTGAATCATAAGTTTTCTGATCTCCTGAAGCTCTAACCAAAGCCTGTAGTTTGTTGTACGCTTCCCCAGACTGTAAAAAAAAAGAGAATGCTGAATTTAACGTGTTGATGTGAAAGAGCTATGCACAGAAACTGCTTTTACAGGCATGGGGATTTGAGTTTGGAGAGTTTATGGTTAATCTTCAGCGAGTATGGGGAGATCCTTTATTTTTATGCATTTCGGTCCTTCGATTGGCAAAAAAATGTAAAGTCAAACAAAAAAGTGGCTGGAGAGAGGACTGGAAGAAAAAGGAAGGTAGGGGGTTGGAAATGTAACAAAACTCTAGGAAAAGGATGCATCTTTCATTTTCAAGAAGAAATTGGAAAAAAAATGTCATGGTGCTGATTATGTTCTATTATTAATTCATATAAAATAGAAAAACAAATGTCCATTGTAATATTAAGAGTTGGACTTGTTTTGGAAACCTGCAAAACGTCCGGAAGTTTTACCCCGTGCTGATGGGTGGAATTCAAGAATGTTCTTCTGGTACCTCAAGGAGAAGCACAAATCGTTAACAGTAGGGAGACAGTGATCCTTGTTACAGAGCAGAAGCACCTCGCTGCCTTCCCCACTTCATTTCCTGTTCGCAGGAGTGCCTGTAAACCCAGGAACTTGCTGGGGGCGGAGGGCGGGGATGTGTTTCCGCGGCCACAGACCTGGTAGTACTTCCAGCTGCTACCTCTCTTACTGTGCTTGTGTTTCGCCTTGTTGCCTGGCTGCAACGCCTCTTTGTTCTTGATGAATGTGTGCTGGGACGGTGAAAAGTGCGCCGGGCGCCCATGAGGCTGCTGCTCCAGGGGCGGATCGGGCTTTGATCTGTGCAACGAGTCAGTCTGCTGGAGAAAAAAAACAGAGTTGAGTTCAGGGTAGCGGGGGGCACACGAAGTGCTTCATAGCCGTGTTGTTCTATAAAAAAAGTTTATATTAAATGTATTAAACGCTTTGTTGAACTGTGCATTGAAAATTTTTATTCAGTACTTCTCAGCTGTGACCTGGGAAAAGGTGAGAACTTTTCAGTCTGACAGCTGTTGGCTGTTTGAGCTGGAATAAGGTCTTGCAATGAAGTCTTATGTGGTCTTGCCTAATGCTTTAAATCAGAATTAAGCGATAATTTATACCCTTTTGAAGGCAAAGTACAGTTTGGACAGGTAAAATTAGACTTATCTGTCTGCTCCCAAACTTTAAAAAAAATTAAACGGTCCAGAGTATGTCAGGCTCTTTAGAAATGTAATTAATACACCGCTTAAATATAGCACGAACTTAGTCTTTCAGATTCTCATGAGAAGTATTTCTAAATCAACTTAATAATCTCTGCTTGTAAGTTACAGTAGGACAAGTAATAATAACTTTCTTTGTAGGGTAGTGTTTCTTTGGTTTGTGGGTTTGGCGGTGTTTTTTTTGTTGTTGTTTGTTTGTTGTTGTTGTTTTTTTTTGTTTTGTTTTGTTTTCATTTTGTTGGGTTTTTTTTGAAGGAGGTAGCTTTTTGCGGGGGGAGAATGTTTAGTTCCAGAATAGGTTTGTGTTACTGAAAATCTTGCTCTTTACTGAAGAGACTGGGTTCCTGTGCAGTGCAGTCCTGAAGGAATTTGATACCAAACATAAAATGGAGTCTCATAACAATCTACTCCAGATGTTTTACTAAGATAAGGGTTTGTCTACTTAATACATGCGTGTTATCTTATGTAACCATTTCTTTAGGCATTTCTTATTCCTTGCTTATTTGCATACTCTTAAGTCTTGCATCTAATTAAGTTTTCTTCTCACTAAAACAGTTGTATCACTGTTCTCGTTGAGTGCTTCTGCAAGTCCAGAGGAAACAAGGACATTATCTTCTAAAATGTCTGCTGTTGATGCTGTGTGATCAGTGTCTTATGCACGCCTCAGTCTGAGGGCTGCTGCTGTTTGTAATCAGTAAATAACGTTGCAGTTGCAAAGAGATGAGTTAAGGACACTTCTAGTGGAGTCATACATGAGTTCCAGGACTGATAGAGCTTGGTTTGCTCTGCAACACCCACTGCTGTTCTGTGTAGGAAGGAGAAAGAAACCTCCGATGTTCCTCATTCCGTAACTGCAAACGTGTGGCTTTGAAGTTTGTTTCTTCCTGTAAACTTTCATATTAGGCACAGTGCTTCCCAGAAACCGGAATCACGAACACTGTACTGGCAAAAATGGGATCAGGGTTCAGTAAACAGTCTAAAAGCAATAGCATTGTTTTGGAGGGAGGGGCTCGTGCGTTCTGGCAGCAAACTTCAGAGATGGAAGCAGTGATGCAACTGCTGCTGGTCAGCAGGAGGCTGGAGGGGGGATCTCTGGAGTCGTTTGTTCACTAAACAAGACTTACAGAAATAGGGAATATAACTGGTCCCAATCTAATACTGACAGTGCTAGAGGCTCTGAAGGACCCTATTTAAAATAATTATTTTTCAGTTTTTATTATTTCAATATAATTAACCAAAACAAATCAGAAACTCCATGTTGGGTTTTTTTTCTTTAAGAGCATGTTTAGGAGAAAAATATTGGAAAAGTGAGAGGAAAATGAAGAAGTACAGTAGTGCAAAGCAGTTTCCCTCTTTTGCCTCAGAAAAGGAAATAAGTAAATTAAAAGTAGAAGTTTTTGTTTCTGTCCAAGTCAGTCTGGGTGCTTGGGGAAACCTAGACTTCATGTTCAGGCCTCCTGAGAGATGAAGCACTTACATGATAAGGCATTAAGTGTACCCTATGGAGGTGAAACTAGCTAATTAAAAAGTTAATGCTCTTTAATAGTCCCACTGTCTTTTGAATTCTAATCATATGGGGAGCTAATATTTCTCTTACCATTGTGTAGTAAATGCTGACTTTCTACATGATTGTTAGCTTTTTGATTTTTAAATTTTGATACAGGCTACACCAAACTGTGTTAAACTCAGCCATCCCAAATATAAAAAGTAAAATACTACAAAACTACATTAAGGGGGCTTTCATCTTAATTGAACCACCTTTTGAATAAGAGTTTGAACATGCATTTTGCAAATTTTTTTATTCTTTTGATTTCCCGGCAAAAAGGATGAGGATGGGGCCTGCTGGGATTTGAGGTGTTACCTCAGAACACTGCACTATTTACTGAGTGCTGTCTTGTCAGGGTAGTGGTGGTGGTTTCAATCCTCATCTTAAACTGATGCATACACAAGTTATATCTTTTTCTGTCTTCTTTTCCATGTAGACATGTGTGAACATACATTTGATTTGCAGTGGGTATATACTTTCAAGCTCTAGCGATGCTTTGCAGTCCAGACCATATTCTTGCTGCTTGTTACGTTGATTGTTAAGTTGAAACAAGCCTTGTGGTCTTGCTGTTATCAAGCTTCTGTGAAAGGATGGAAGTAGTTAAAATACAGGCTCTGACTCTGTAGCTGTTAATTGAAATCCATATGTTGAATGTCAGGAATTGCTCAGTGCTTTGACAGGTTCCTAAACAGCAACGATGGAGTAGTGGAAACCCTGGGGTGTTAACTGGCAGAGGTTCGAGTTGTTTGTTTTTAAGTTACTATTTTTATTCAGTCTCATTGATTTTAATAGATTGTATTTTGAATGACTATTTTCTGTTTTCCTTTTGCATCGTTTCAGGTTGAGAAAATAAATCTTTAATACTTTGAAACTGTGCTCAGGAACTAGGGAAATTACTAGAACTTCTGTATGTTAAATTTGGACCATGGGTAGGATGAAAAAAAAAAAAGTGGTATTATAGTCTCAAAATTCCAAGGCATTTAAATACTTCTGTAGTAACTCAAGTGTTGCTTGCTCTTTTTCTTGAGGCAGATAGCAGGTTGTATAGCTAGATAACATCATGGCAGTTAAACTCATGACTGTCTGTAAACAATAAATAATTTAGCTATAATTGAACGTGTCCTTTTGTGCTTTGTGAAGTAGAGATCAACGTTTCAACTGCCTCTTAAAACAAGTTAGAGCAGGAAGGTATTTTCCAATATACAGTTTGATACCCTCAGTTCACTTACAGAGAGAGGAGGAAATGGAAGGGTTGAAAATGCACTGAGAGCAGAAAGCCAGAATACAGAAGGACTAAGCAGGTGAGAGATTATTGTGTTCTGTACATGTGACCAGTGGTGAAGCAAAATAAAATGTGTAGACAAGTGGTAGATGAGCAACTTGACAGTTTACCCTGCAGTGTCCTGCGAGGGGGAGAATATGCTTGTTTCAAGGCTAAAGATAGTGGTGGTTGAACCTATTTCTTCACTGCCAGCTGTACTAGGTACTGTATTTTATGTTCCAAGGCATAAAATGGCGTATACAAGTGACTCAAAGTACCTGGAAATTCTAATAAGTTTGTGTAATATATGATGAGATGACTACATTTCTACAAAGAGACTAGGTTTGATTTCATGAAAGGGTTTGGTTTTTTTTAGCAGAAAGTGCAAGCAAGCTTATCACCATGATATCTTTAAACCTTGGGGGGAAAAAAAACCCAACAATAAAACCATTAGGGTGTAAAAAAGTTATAGGAACCGTGAGTCTCAAAAGCTGAAACTTCTTTTAAATGTTTAAAAGCTTTTTTCCTTACTGAAAGCTTCAATAATTGTACATAGACTTGCCTCTATTACTATTATTGACTCCTGGAACCAGGCCAGTAAAAGAAGAAATACCTGGCAAATATTCTTAAGCTGTGAGAAACAGCAAACCATTTTTTTTTTTTTTTTTTCTTTTGAGGCTAATTGTAAAAGATCCTGCTGGTGGTGGTGACTGTACTGAATACTGATTGGAAAATGTCTGCAGCTTGAAAATACCATCATGGCTTTTTTTGTTACGCAACCTTTGGCATGTCTCTCCAGATATTAGTAACAGAAACTATGCCCCTGTAAGTCTTGAATAGGTTATAAATGCTCTGAAGGCAGTTTTACAGAGGCTTAAGCTACTTTTGATTCTTTGAGCTCTTACTGAAGACATTTCTGGTATGTACCAAAATTGGGTAACAGAATAGTCTTCAGTGGCAGTGCGAGGGAGGAGGACTGGTGAGCACACAGCCTGTGCTGAAAGCTTACACATTTTGGAGTTCGGTCTTTGTGTGAGGGATTTCTTACTTCCCCTGTGTTTGTGTAGCCTTTCTGATAAGGACTGATGAGGTTTTAATAAATACTCTAGAAAGAGGAGGGAGATGGTTCTCCCCAGTTCATATGAAAACTGTTAACATGGCAGAAACTTAGTACTTTATTTGTGGGTTAAATTAACTTTATTTTTTTCAGAAAGTGGGAACTTTCCAAATGTTTCTTGTTGTCTATTGTACCTTTACCTTCCTGGGCTCTTTAAATTATTATTATTATAATAATATTATGTCATTTGAATCCCTATGACCGTTATCCATCCCCTTAATTTGCGAAGTTATTCTGGTGTGATAACCTAGCAAGTGTCTGGTGCTCTTCTGGTTGTTTTGGTAGAGATTTACCTAAATCAGCCTGAAATTTAATTGTAAGTTGGGCTCTCTTTTTTTTTTTTTTCTTCCACATATAGGCAAAGCAAAGAATGTATTTCTAACTGAAATAAAGGATTATTAGTGTGTCATTAAGATGATCCTAGTTGTTGCAATGCAAATAACCTTGAGGTACCTGTGATCTCTCTCAGGTGGTGAACTTGCTGATGGGCATCTTGTTGACAGTAGAAGTGACTCATCCAAATATAGTGCCAACAGTTGATATCCAGTATGAAGTCATTGGAAATTATTATGCTTCCGAGAGAATGGCTGGTAGGTCCATAACTCAACTGGCTGATTAGAAAATAAAGCAGTGTTGTGGTGGATTTGCCTTACACTACTGTGTAATATATGCATAGAGCTTTTAAATGTGGTCGTCTTGTTTTCTGAACTTCTTCTAAATTATTCTGGGATTGAATTCTTCTACAAGAATAAAAGAAAACTTCATGGAATATTATTTTTACTTCGTATTATGCGTAAGCATCTCAAATGATAAGATTTCTGAAGATTTCATGGCCATCTAATGCTTTGAATCTTTAAGTATGTGTGGAACATATATAACTTGCTTTCTTCATGAACATTTACTATCTGCTGTCTCAGTAAAAAGCAGAAAATAGTTTTGAAGACTTTCTTTGAGAATTTTTCTTGATCTGCATAGATTTAAGGAAAGAGCTTAGAGCTATTCTGTATCACTTTACTAAGAGGAAAACCATGCCATATTTCTAAGAAAAGTGGAATAATTGGGACACCAAGCATTTTAGTAAAACCCAAGTGTTTCTTTAAGTTTGACCTGCAGAAGAAATGAGCGAGAAAACATCACGAGAAGAATTAAACCTTTTCACTCAGTTACTCATTGAGTGTATGATGTGTACAAGAGTAATTTGTGTCAAGCTTTTTGTCTGTAATGACTGAGCTTTTTAACTACCATATCTGTAAACTTGTACATATGCTTTGTTTCTCTTGTTCTTAAATGTGCAGAAATATGTTTAGTATTGCACTTCTAACATGCCTTGTCTTAGTCTGTTGTGTTATATGAAAAAAAAATTTAGGGAGAGCTGGATCCAGTGCAGCAAAGAATAAATAGTGCAGCACAAATGTGGGTTTTGAGCATTTTGTGTTAATTCTTCATGACCTGAGTTGAGGATCTGTCAGTTCTGACCTGTGACTGTAACTCACTTTTATTAGCAATGAAATGAGAGTGGGAGGAAGGACCAAATGCCTCATAAAGCCAAGATATTAAGTAAAATTACAGCAGATGTCTGTAAAATGTCCTATGTTCTGTAACAAGTGTTGGTGTACTTGGTAGCTTTAAGCTTAATGAAAGATGCTTCTGAAGCTGAAGGTTCTTTCTTCAGCTCTTTAGTGTAAAATGTCTAATACGCTTTTGACTTAAAGATTCTTATTTCCCATGTTGTAATCTGGGCTAGAGGTTTTTGTGTGCATGAAGAAACATGTTATTGTGCATGTGAATACTGAGAGTAATAAATTCTCAGAAGAAAACCACACGTGTTAGTGACTGCTGAGACTTAGGTCTGATCAACACAGTGCATTTCAGACATGGGGGGGCTCTTCATGCCATCTATGTGTGTAGATATTCTCTTGTACTGAATAAGATACATAAGTCCTTCTATAGTGAGTCTTTTGAAATGAATTTCAGACTAGAAAGTACTCTCAGATCATCTCTTTTTCAAGCATGGGAACTACAAAAGTTTGGCCTCAGTATTGCTAAAAAACATTTATTTACCACATCTGTAGACTCTCAAGCTGGTTTCTTTCTCTGTGTTTAAGAAAGGAGAGAAGTTTAATGTAACTTGTGGAAAGCAGCTGTGCTTCTGTCATCAGTAACTGTGATGCACAAGGAGAATCTTTATCATGCAGTTTCCATGAGTGTCCTGGATTTTGCTACAAATTGGCTTTTGTTCAACTGCCTTTTCTTGTAAATAATGGGATACCTTCCACACAGTGATTTCCTGTTTTCCTTAGTGTTACTGAAGGAGTAGTGCTGCTGCCACTGCCAATGACCGAATTACATAACCAAACCATTTTCAAGTATAAAGGTTGATACTGTGTTAGCTTCACTTAAGATTCTTTCCAGTTGTAAAGTTATTTACTCACATACTTTTAGCACTGACACATATTGCAAATCAGCATTATTATAGTGCATTACTATCAAACTATGTCAGGCTTCTAATTAGTGTGTCTGAGTCAGGCTTTTGATTAAGGCAGAGGGATTTTTCCAAATACTTGTTGGTTTTATTGAACCAGATCCTTTTCTGTTAGGTGAGATCTGAGCTACTGTATTCTGCTGCTGCTAGTTTGCACAGATGAACCAGTTGAAAACAGATCATAGTAATGAACAGAGCTTGGGTACCTGTCAGCTGCAGTGAGACAACTCCAGGAAATGACTGGTGCTTATTGTTCTTCTTTTAATGCAGAAAATGCCTGCGTTTTGTTTGCCATCTCCCTCCTCATGTTCACAATCAGTGCAATGATGGTGTATGGTGCCATTGCCGTAAGTATATTTGCAGTCTATGGTTTTAAACTTGCTACTTGAATTTTTAACTAAATAACTTACAGGCTGCTGCTTTTTTCTGCTTCTTAGCATCGTGTAGGCTGGCTGATCCCATTTTTCTGTTACCAACTCTTTGACTTCGTGCTCAGTTGTCTGGTTGCCATCAGCTCTCTAACCTACCTGCCCAGAATCAAGGATTACCTGGATCAGTTGGTAAGTGTTCAGCTCAAGCTGATATTTTACATTTGAAATTCAATTTTGGATTAATTGGATCAGTGACTGAGCTACAGTTCCCTTCCTGTGCATAAGAAAGAGGAACTCAACCTGCAGCAGCCATAGGTGGTTATGAGAACAGCAGCTTATCAGAAGTGGAAGGGCCAAAGGTATTACTGAGGAAAGCTGGGAGAATAAAGAAAGAATTGTGATGGGAATTGTTGGTGTAAACTGTGTTGGCTACAACTGGACTTGTAACCATTTAAGCAGTGGGGCTCTATGGCAAATTTACTGCACATTAAAACATATTGGCCCTTATTTGTTAAGGAAGGGGAAGAAAAGTGTAGGAAAGGTCCTACAGCATTATTGGATGGAATCTGAGATTGAGGTTTTCTTTTTACATTCTATGTGGCTCTTATTTTGCAACAATACTTAATAAGAAAACTGAATGGAGTTCTCATTAACACTGCCTGTGATTTAACTGCAAGAAGACTCAGTGGATAAAATGCACTGTTGGTTAACAGGGAGCACAAATTCTTTCTGGCTGGTGTTCAGATCTGATCAAGCAGATGTTTAAAAAAAGTAACTTTAAAACAAAGTTGGATTGGTATTGGAGAGAGGCTTTGTTACTGTAGTCAGGGAGAGTTAAGTCTGAAGTTTCAAGCAGCTCTGTTTTGGCTCTTCTGAAGTTTGGGTCCAACTTTTTACCTTTTTGCTCTGCACACACGTGTGTTACAGGTTAGACTGATGTGAGGTAATTAACAGTAAATCATTAAAGAGTTTTAGAGGACCATAAGTACAAATTCTGTGCTGGAGCTGTGTAAAAGTAAATGTTATGGATATCTTTATTAGCATGAGACTGATAATGTGACTGTGGGCACGGACAGTGCTGTACTGACCTGTTCTTGCAGGAAAGAGGCAGGATAAATGCTGTGCTTTGTGGGAGCATAGAGAAGAAACTAGTGATAAACAAGTTTTTGTTTCTAGGGGAGTAGTTTACACAAGAGTTTGTTTCATTTGGTGTGAAGTTTGGATGTTTTTCTGTTATATTTGATATTTGACTGTGCAGTGTTTATTCTTATCTTCTCCCTTTTCCTCTCTCCCCCCCCCCCTTTTTTTTTTTTTT
>NW_020955805.1:75518-106490 GCF_003031625.1 Empidonax traillii
GTGTCTTCAGCTAACTCGTGTGTGCGCAGTGGGGCATGTTTATGCAGCTCTGCCCTTCCTTAGGAGGAAGTAGGAATGCAAAAAGACTTCAAATACCATATTTTTGCCTATGTGAAGATAATTTTAATATTTGTAATTAAACTTGTGGTGAAACAATATTGAGGCACAGCATACAATTTTCTAAACAAAACTTTTAAAATCTCTCACTGTGCCTAACAAACTAGGATGCATGTTTTGGAAGGAAGATGATAGAATGAGAAAATGCATAGTTAAATCAGAGCTGCATCTCCCTTCCTACTGAGGGGTGATATTATTTTTTTTCTGAGAACCTATACACAGAGGCATTAATTTGAATTACAAAACCTCCTGTGCAGACAAATCATATTAGAGAAATGAATTGATAATGTACATTTGCCCTGATAATACTCTTTTACTGCATTCAGATTGCATTTAAGAAAAAATGAAGTAATGAAAAATAATACTTTCTCCAATAGGAACGTCTGACTGGGGAGAGTGGAAGCCTAATACAGTAGATAACATTTTTGTATAGATTGGGAAATTTGATACTTTTTGTATGACAAAGTGCTAACTTGCCAGATTGGGAAACATTAATGTTACACAAATTAATATAAACCCCCTAATCCTCATCAGATCATGGTAGTGTGCCTTTCTACAGCAGTCAGTGCTGACTCAAAGTCCAACCAGCTTTGCTCTGCCATCACTTTGCTGCCAGCCTGGTTGTGAGTTCTCTCCTTCACACTGGCAGTTAGTTGGACAAGTAGTGCTACCTGAGGATGAGTGGGATTGCACTGTTGGCCTCTCCTCCTCCTCCTCCTCCTGGCAGGTTTGGACTGAGATCCACAGAAGCATGAGCCATTTGGGGATTAATTTGATTAGCACTGCTGAGGCTGACAGATTAGTTGAATGGGTCTGTGAATTCTTTTGCTAAAACCTGTGTAGTTCATCCTCTTGAGTCACCGTGACAGCAAAGCTAAATGGGGAGCAATAGGTATGTGGCCAGATCTGTGAAACAGCAACCATTCCTCAGATATGTATTGCCTAAGTTGATTTATGCTCCTTTTTGTCATAGGAATGTAATCAAACATCTGACTCAGCCAATGCATGTGAGGTCTTTAAAAAGAGAAATCTCTCTTCTTTCAGGCATATCTAATTAACTGTGTATGGAACTGCTATAAATACATCAGCAACAGAAATTTGCCAGAGATCGCTGTGTACCCTGCTTTTGAAGCTCCTCCACAGGTAAAACCTCTGTTTGATATAAAAGGGACCAGCATCATTTAATTAAGTAGAAAATCACCATATCCATGTACGTTTCCAAGCCTTGTGCAGCACCTTTCTAAAGAAAGACTGGAAAGATTAAAAATGCTAAAGCAGCATTTGTGGTGGGTTTTTTCTCAGTTACATTCTTATGCTGCCTAAAATAGGAGGGTTAATAGAGTGAAGTCCTAGAATGTTTTTCTTGTAGTAGAGTGAAGCTTTGATTGCACCAGTCCAAAGCTTTGTTGCTGCTTTGCAAAGCCGGGAGGCAGTGGGGTGGAATGAATGACACAGGGTTAGGCTCAGCAGAGCAATAAACTGCTCCTGCACCTTCTTTCACTTCCTCATTTGCTTACTAGAAACAGCAGTAAGTTCTTAAACTTCTGCCTGCAATAGAGGATTCAGTTGCTGATGGGGCATGTATGTTTTTGTTCTGTTTTTTTCTTATTTTCAAACTTTTTGCACTAATCACTTCAAAATGTCTTCTCCTTAGTATGTTCTGCCAACCTATGAAATGGCAGTGAAGATGCCTGAGAAGGAACCTCCACCTCCCTACATACCTGCCTGAAGCAATTTTTATGTTAATTAACATCTGTACCAGCTTCCTGGGGGTTTTGTCTTTTAATCTTGCAAAACTGCTTAAGTAATAGAAATATTCAGGGCTTTTAGGAGCAAACCGTTCTGTTTTAAAATATGTTTGATATAAACTTACTAAGCAAAACACATCTGAGAGTGATTTTGTTTGCTTTAATTTTTGTTCTCCTTAATGCTCTTAAACATTTTATTGCCTTAGGGCCTTACACTGCAAGAACTTACGCATGTGACTAACTTGTGGCTTTTAATAATACCAACTGAGCCACTCTGAAGTTAGCTGCAATTATAAGTGTCTGCAGGATCGTGCCCTTAATTTATATTAATTTTTTGTAAAGTAGTTCATAAAGACAATCTGATCGTACAGCAAAATGACAGTTTGCCTTTATCCATTTTTTGGAAGGGGAGGGGTTTGAATGTGGTATATACGTGACTTTTTTTTACTTTGCACTTTTCTCATATGTTATCTTACCTTTTATTGTGGTTTTTTTTTGGTTATTCTATGTCTTGAAACATAGTATTTTTGAGGAAGACATGAGATGGCACAGGAGTACTATTACAACGTGCTGTGAATGCAAGAAAAATAAATAGAAATGTGGAAGATGGTTGCATGCTTCTAATCTTCTATGTATTTTCCTCTTTGTGATAAATGATACTTAAATAAATCTTTTACAAAATGTTTACCATAGCCTTGGTTGATCTGTTTGGTGGTGGCTTTTTGTTTAAGTGCTTCAGTATCCTGCAGGTATCCCACATATTTAGTTACGGGTTTAGTGGTTGATCTGTTCTTGAGCAGAAGTCCTCGTATGGGTGGAGAACATGGATTCCCTCCAACACGTAATCCTGTACTAAAGCCTTTGCAGTTCAAGTACTCTTTTCCACTTCTCTGATTGGTACATACACATGAGCTAGGAAAAGGGAATTGTACTGGAGGCTTTTCACCCTCGGGGAAATCTGATGTCTGAAGAGCTCAGGTGTTAAGAACAGGACTGACACCCAGTAGGACTATATATATAGGAAAATATCCAGCATTGTTGGAGATACACCATAATTTCAGTAATGTCCTAAAAAAAGAATTAAACCCAAACAATCTACAAACAGCTTTTCTATTCTTCCTCTTTTGTAACAAGAGGTATAAGGAGGTAAAAGATAATTTAGTGATTTTATTTCTGAATCAAAAAATGGCTTTCTACTTTGGATTAAATTCTGGAAAAAAAGGATTCAAATTGCAACAGGTTGTTGGTTATTCTTTTTAAAGTATGTACCTCTGTACGTGTTTAAAATTGCTCTGTCATGGCTGTGCTTTTGGCAGTAGTTTCTGTAGTTTTCCCTCAGGTGCCCCCTGTGAGAGCACCTTGAACTGCAGTGGTCTGAGACCATCTTGTGCCATTGTTGTGGCAGTGCTCTGCCCTCTCAGTTACCCTGAGGGGGTACCTGGAATGCACCCAGGGCTGAGGGCAGCTGGGCTTGGTTTTCCAGGTTATGAGGAACTGCACTGGATGTGGACTCCCAGAGAGACTCCAAACCCAGGGGATCTTTAGATGCTGACAGACTGCTGAAATGGGACTTTGGCGGGGGGTCAAGCTGAAAGACCATATGAAACCAAAGTGGCCTGGAAAACAGCTGAATCTGTTGAGTGCTACTCAAATACTGATCCCAGAACATGCTCTGCTCTGGATCCATCTGCCCTGAAGGACTGAGTGTGTCTGACCATGAGTGGGCACCAGAGGAACTTGGGTGTGGACAGAGAGCTCCTGCCATGGGGTGGATATTGAGACTTCCCAACTGGGTGGCTGATCATGTGGGTGAGCAGTGTTTGGCAGCAGCAGGCACTGCCTGAAATTTGTCTGGTGTGTGACTGGGCATGTGCTATTGCTCAAAAAACTGCAGCCCCCTATGGGAGAGGAGAGCCATTGTACTCCCCTGGAGCCCTGTCCTGTGGTCTTCCCCTGCATGAAGAGTGGTGGTCCCCCTTCCCTGATGTCGTTTGCAGCCTTTATGAACGCCATGGTGGCCTCTTCTACTGTGCAGTCACGGTAGAACTTGCTGAAGTGAGTCAGTGCCTGCCTCAGACTGCACAGCTGGTGGGTTGGTGGTTCCTCTTCTAAATCGGGCCCTTCCTGTTCCCCTTACCGGAGGTGATGGGAGAGAAGATGGTCCTGCAGTACAACGCAATACAGCTTTGGCAGAGGTGTCTTCTAAAGCGCTGTGCTGGAGATCACGGTGGATTTGTGCCCTGAGCTGTGCTTTCTGTTAAAACTCACTGCAGCTGCCCACAGGAACTGGCAGGATTTCCAGTGCCAGGAACCAGACAAAATGCCCATGGTTTAGATTTGGCAGTAGGGGAGGCAGCTCCTTGTGCCTCGGTGATGCTGCCGTGAGCTTTTTTTTCCACGTTCTTTGCAAATACTGCCATTGGAGACTGAAGTGCAAAGTGAGCCTGGACCAGACACTTCCAGTGGAGGAAGGTCTTGTGGGTTTGTGTCTCAGCTCCCCCTGCTCCCAGGTTTGAACCGCAACGTTGAGCTTTAATCCTCGCCCGGCTGAGCGCCCGCCGGGGCGGAGAAGCGAGAGCTGCCGGCCCTTCCTGGAGAGGAGGCGGCGGGTGCGGCCGATGCCACCGCGGTGTCCCGTCCCCCCTGCCCGTCCTGGCAGCTTTAAAGGCGGTGCTGCAGCGCGGGGCCGGCGGCGGCACCATGGGGCGAGCGCTCGGCATCCTCAGCACCGTGAGCAGAGCGCTCGGCATCCTCGGCTGCTGCCTGGCGTTGGCGCTGCCCGCGGCCTCTCGGGGCTCCGCGCTCCGCCCGCGCCGGCAGCCGCGCCCCGGCGGCCCCTCCGCAGGTACCGCACCCCGGGGGGAACCCCCGAGCCGCTGCCCCGGCCCCGCTCGCTCCGCTCTTCGCTCGCTGCTGCCCCGCTGCCGCTCCGGGCACGGCTCTAAAACCCGCATGGCTCTCCCCTACCTGTGCTCATTTCTCCCAACAACGTTATTTCAGACTGTTGAAAAGCTTTTTTTTTTTTTTTTTCCCTCTTCATCTGTCAAAGGGATTTCTACCTACAAATCCTGCATTTGGTGGTTTTTCTTTGTTTTTTTTTTTTTTTTTTTTTTTTTTTTTTTTTTTTTTTTTTTTTTTTTTTTTTTTTTTTTTTTTTTTTTTTTTTTTTTTTTTTTTTTTTTTTTTTTTTTTTTTTTTTTTTTTTTTTTTTTTTTTTTTTTTTAGGGCAAACCTTGTGTCTTTCTTCATGTCGTAAGCTACGCGTGCACGCGCCAACATTTCTTCGTGTTTTCTCAGCTTCCCAAAGGCAAAACTGAGTTATGTAGAATTATATAGAATATACCTGGATGGGATCCTAGATTTGCTTGGTGTCTGGTCTGTTACTCGGTCCAAAGGCAAAATCAGCTCTGCTGCTGTGCTTCTGATGGAATTTGTGCAATTTGATTTTTTTCCCTCTTTTTTCACTTAACAACAGAAAAAAGTTTTTTAATGCCTTGAAAAAAAGTGCTGGTTTCACCTCTACTTTTAAAAGACTTGTGAAGTGGTTTTTTTTTTTTTTTTTTCCCTTTAAATTTCAGTTGGAATGATGAAAGTGAGCTTGATAGTAGCCAGGAGAAGTGTGTTCGCAAAACAGCTCTCAGGGAGCGAATTCAAACTGAACACCTCATATTTTACTATTTAATGCAATCTTGAGCCAGAATGGCTCTTTTATAGAAAATACTCTGCTTTTGGGTTTTGTGTTTTTCATAACCCAGCTGCAAATCCAACCTTGATGGCATAAACTAAGTACATGGCATGGTCAGTGTCAGGTCAGGGTATCAGGACCGGGAGGGTATGTTTTGGGTGCCTGCTGTCACTGTCTTGGTTGGTTTTTGTCTTCCTAGAAGTGATGCCTGTCTCTGGTCTGAGCTATGGCTTTTCTGTTTCTAGATTTATATTTCAGTGAGGAATGTTGGAACCTAGAAGTAAGTGTATAAACGTCCATTTTTACATGTAAAGTTACTTCATAAGTAATTTTTCTCTATGCTCTAGAAGCCTTAAAACAGTAGCAGCTTCTAAAGAAACCTTTACACAGCACCATTTGTGTCTTTTTTCTGTTGGCCTTTATTTTTTCCTGTGTACTTTGGATTGTGAATTACAAAGAGATAATTCCTATTTAGCAAGCTAAATTGTTACTGTCCTAAAAGATATTAGCATCTGTTCACTGTGTGATCTGGCCAGTTGTTTTGCCATTTTATTTCTTTATCTTTTAAAAAAATGGAATTCAGGTTTTATCTTTACAAAAATAAACAGTAAATACATTTATACATCATTTCTACGTCTCTGCTTTGGCTGTTATATGAAAGCAAAAACCCTTAGTTTCAAGGATAGTTAGACATTTTAAGGGCTCAAATGTGCACCTATCAATGTCCTGTACTTAGAAAAGTTCAATTATTTAATTACATGTCAAAATTAATATTTAGGAATTCCTAAGGTGTTTCTCACTATAATTTTAAGCCTCTTCCTAAAGAATGAAGCATCATTACCTGCTAGGGGTAATTTGCCCTGTCAGCACTCACTCCTCTCGGGTGTAGGAGATGACTGAAGTGTTTCCCTTCCTTCTTGACAGACACCACCTGCAAGAACCGGCCCCTGGACCTCGTCTTCATTGTAGACAGTTCCCGTAGTGTCCGACCTGAAGAGTTTGAGAAAGTGAAAATCTTTCTGTCAGAAATGATTGACACCCTGGACGTTGGGGAAAGGACGACGCGTGTGGCGGTCATGAATTACGCGAGCACCGTCAAGGTGGAGTTCCCCCTCCGGACCTACTTCGACAAAGCCTCTCTGAAGGAGGCTGTGTCTCGCATTGAGCCCTTGTCTGCTGGCACTATGACTGGCCTTGCCATCCAGACTGCTATGGATGAAGTCTTCACCGAGGAAATGGGCACCCGGCCGGCAACCCTCCACATCCCCAAGGTGGTCATTGTTGTGACAGATGGACGGCCACAAGACCAGGTCCAAGATGTGGCAGCGAGTGCCCGGACAGCTGGCATTGAGATCTACGCGGTTGGGGTGGACCGGGCAGACATGCAGTCCCTAAGGATAATGGCCAGCGAGCCACTGGATGAACACGTCTTCTATGTGGAGACCTATGGCGTGATTGAAAAGCTGACATCGAAATTCAGAGACACTTTCTGTGGTAAGTAGGCCAGTCCAGAAGGGTAATTTGGCTCCTTCTGGCTTCTACTGTGGTTTCCCTAAGAAAGAAGTTCTTTTTCAGAAGTGTTATGTATCCCATCTAAATAATTCCTTTGCCATCCATCTGGTAAACAAGCAAACCCTTTTATTCATTGGAGGCCAAATAATGACCTTTCATTTTGAACAGCGACCTTACCATGCAGGTAACAGACCTGACTTGAGTGGACCTCCTTGTGCAGGTGGTCAGATTCAGTGCCAGAGAAATCACAGCAATCTGGGCGGGGGTTGGCTGTGTGTATTTACTGACTTACCAAGAGCACACAGCAGAGCTCTGCAGGCTGCTCATTTCTTTTCCCATCTTGCTGGGAAGCCAGGAGGGTGGGAATGTGGAGCTGAAGGGCTCCTTATAGGTTCAGAGTAGGAAAGTAAGCTAGCAGGTGAACCACCATGCAGGCTTGAGAAATCTGGTGCAGGATGAAGTGCCCAAGCCCAATAGCAGGTCAGCTTGGGATGGGCTTTCACTCTTTAGGCACTGCTGTGCTTTTTCAGTGTGCCAGGGTCGCATCTCTGTTTCTCTGCAACTTGATTTAGACAAGGAACTGTGGGATGGGATGAATTAGCTTCGCTCTTTTAGGGCTGGTCTTAGAAAAATGCTGGATGTATTTGGTTTAGGCTAGAATTCCACTGATGATGCTAGGCCAGAGCGGGTGGTTATTGTCATTTACAGAACAAAAAAGATCATCTGGAGCATTTAGAACTGCCTATAGATAGCTGTGACACAGCCCTACTCACAAAATTCACGCCAACTTTTTGGCAATTCAAAAACTTGTACAAAATAGATTTTTCTAGTAAATTTTTTAGATTTTTTTAGAAATTTACTAGAAATATCTACTTTGTACAAGTTTTTGAATTGTCAAAAAGTTGACAATGTGTTACTCTGTTATTTCAGAGCCTTACTAAAAATTACCACCACACCTTTTGAGCATGTTTTGAGTCAATACACCTCTTTCTCTAGCTATGAAATAAATGTGTAGGACCATCTGCAGACAGGACAATTTGCCCAATAACTAGCATAGGAAATGCCTTGAGGTTTGGCTTGACACCATGTTGTGCTGCTGATGCGACCAGATCCTCTCTCTGGTAGCTGGAAGTGGGCACAAGTACCCACATAGCTTGACGGGTATGTGTGCTGTGAACACAGCACTAATTTTCCACCTTCTTGTGGATGTTCTTGTCAAAGCAAGTCCTTTCATAGCACCAAAGAAAAATCTCTTGTGCTTAAGAATAAATTTACTGTTTATTGTGCTGAAGCACAGAAATTATGCCCCTGCAGAGTTGGAGGATAAATCAGAGAGCTCACACATGCACACTTGCAGTATAACTCTGAGTTGCCTGCATGCAATTAGCCAGAATCTGTGGAATTCATGAACAAAGACAGGGCACAAGACAGTTTTTAAAAAAGTTCCTACAAACCAAATTAATCTATGAGTGTCTTGTAATACAGTATGGTAAACTGTGTCCTTTTCCTCTCCAGCTCTGACTGCTTTTTGGTCAGAAATCTGGACTCAGCAGTGACAATTTGCTTTTAACAAGGTAAATACATTTGTTTGTAGGGTGAACTGAAAACAGGAAAACTAATGTTCAGGGGAAAACCAGTTCTCTAAGATCAAGTTATTGATGCATTGAGAGCATTATTCAACATGAGACCATCCCAGAGATGGAAAATCTTAGCCTTGAATTGCTGTCCAAGTCAATGGACATTTGACTTTCCTACCACAAAAATCTGACTATTTGAGTCTGAGCTTCTCACTTATACTTGAAAATATCACGCCACAGATTTTGTTCATAAATCATGGAGATTAATTCTCTTATTCTCAAGGGTGTAGCAGAATGAAAAGGCGCTGTCTTGGTTTGAAATTTGTTTTTACCAATGGAAAGACAAAACACTATCATTTAGATTCCTTCTAAATCTTCCGTATTTTAGAAAATGGAAAATGTTGCCTTGTTTTCAGACACACATAAGAAGATTCAAGCACTCTTGCTTCTGATTACTTATCTCACCACTATTGCTTTGGAGTTTGATTTTACAAGTAGTCCATACCCACATTGTAAGTACTAGTCTAAGTAAAATCTCAGGTAAAAACATTCTTGTCTTCCCATTTTTCTCTTCTTTCATTTCTTCCTTTCTTATTGTCTCTGTTTTCTTCCCCCTCCACATTTTTTCCCTCCAATGTTTTTTCCTATCCCTTTCCTCTCCCTTTTCCTTCCCCAATTTAGTAATCTCAAAAGCATCTAAGTTTAAGTGAGTATCTATGTTTTTTTTATAGTCTGTGGAGGTAAACAAGGGCATCTTTAGGTGACCAAAGAGGCAGCAGATCACTTGAGAAGCAGCTAAATACACTTGAGAAAAACTGGTCAGGAGTTAATTAGCTATATAATCTGTGGAGGAAAAGACTGTCAACACATACAGTGCATTGCACAGTCATTTTGTCTGCCTTGTCCCCACAACACACTCATATCAGCTGCATATCCATCATGCTGCTTTCATGTCACTGTTTTCTCTGTTCTCAGGCTGAGACAACCTTACTGTTTGCTGGGGAATCAGTGGGTCCTTGAAAACTGAACTTCATTTTGTACTTTGCAATTTCAGCTTCTCTGTTGGTTCTCTGAGATTCTGACATTATTTCTGTACTCTCCTTCAATTAGGAGTTTCATGTGCCTGTAAAGCTACCTTACTGTAGAGACTTTCCTTCATATCCTCTGGTTTTGACTTGTAAAATCTGATGGGTCCAGGCAGCTGCAGCCCTCACATGCCCCATTTTGCACTGGTGGGTTTCCTTGCTGGCTGATACATATAGACCATCATTACACAGACACACTTTTTATTCATGAGAAGATAGTATGTTATCCTAGTGCCTCTGAGTAATTTTTCTGTTCCTTCTGATCTTGACCCTCTTTCTGTTTCTCCCCTCCCTCCCCTCTGTTCCCCTCCCCTTTCCTTCCTTCTATTTTCCTTTACCTTTCCCTTTCTGTTTTCCCTTTCCTCTCAATAATTTCTTTTTGCTTTCTGTTTCATTTCAGTTTACATGGGAGTGTTTTCCAGTGCAGCAACAATTCATAAATCAGGTTCTGTGCCAGTGAGCTGAAGTTTGTAAGCCACCAGATAGTGACTGATACATTTTAGCATTATTTCAGCTGGTTGTGTGTAATAGAAAGGACTGGGTATAAAAAGCCAGAAAGTCCTTTTCACTGCTGATTTCTTATTTCCAGTGTAATGTTACTAAATGCTTAAAATCTCTCCCTGTTGCACTCTTTTCAATTCATCTTTTCCTCTGCCACCTCAGGTGGTGAGTTATTTCAGTGACATTTATGACCTCTCCCTGTTGGCTACAGAATGATGCAACTTTTTGAGACAGTGACACAGCACTGACATTTACTACCACTAATCCAGCAAACAGTGCAAGATGTACTTCTGTAATCATGAACGATTAATGCCTGTTCCTTTCCTTTGGGGTGACTAAAGTACCTTTCTGTGAATGCCCTTTGTAGCTGTGGATGCGTGTGCCCTCGGGATGCACGGCTGCGAGCAGGTCTGTGTGAGGAACGGCAGATCCTACCTTTGTGATTGCTATGAAGGCTACACTCTGAATCCAGATAAGACAACCTGCTCAGGTATTGTTCATTTGGTAAATGTGACCAAATAGAAAAAAAAATTCAGTTTTTAACACCATAATTGGATTTGAGAAGCTACTTGCGTACTTCTGTTGAAACCCTGAACATCTGTATCTTTTCCAATAATAATAAATCTAGTAATGAATAATAAATAAAAATCTGCTGCAAGTAATGGTGACAAGTAGTTTGTTTCCATCACCATCCTTTTTAATTATGCCTACAGATTCGTGCATGAGGGCCAGATGTCAAAATAAAGTCTTCAGATGTAGACACTGTATAGATATTTTCTCCTACTGCTTGTTCTAATTCCTTCAATTAGTATTGCCATTCCTGAGCTGACTCCAAATCGAAATATATTAAAAAATGTGAATGTGCACTCCATCCAAACGACTTTTTTTTTTTTTTATTAACAATGAATTGTTTCTGTAACGTGCATCTTGCAGCTGTGGACATGTGTGCACCAGGGAGGCACGAGTGTGATCAGATCTGTGTGAGTAACAATGGATCCTATGTCTGTGACTGCTACGAAGGCTATACCTTGAATCCAGACAAGAAGACTTGCTCAGGTAAGAATTAAAGGCTACTTGAATATATGAAACCCATGGAGATATAGACGTGCTTTCTGTGACTTACCCTCATTATTTCTACTTGAAAAATTGCTTATAGATGTCAATCCTTAAAATGAGAATTCACCTGTAGACTTTCCCCTTGGTTCCAATAACAACAAAATTGCAGTTTTCTTTATATTTGTTCATTAAAAAATGCAATTTGGCACTTATCTACCATTTCATGGTCTTCACAGTATTTCATAAACATTGCTTAGCTGCTTAGTCTGACACAGGGCAGGTTATGGCTCATCTCATGTTTTTTTTGGAATTGCTGATGAAAGTAAGAACTGCATGAGATGCGGTACAGTCATGTCTTGCAGTCTTGGTATCTGCCTTCTCCATTAAATAATTAGTAACTGAATTCAGCTGTCTGCAGCATAAAAAATAATGTAGTAGGACACTGATTGATTCCTAATTAAATTGTAATTATAGATGTTGAATGTTTAAAACTCCTGAGTGTCTGGGAGAGATTAACAAGTTTCTTTTCTAAACCATGGCTCACCACAGCCATGGACATGTGTGCACCTGGAAGGCACGACTGTGCCCAAGTCTGTCTGAGTAACGATGGATCCTACAGCTGTGGCTGCTATGAAGGATACACTCTGAATCCAGACAAGAAGACTTGCTCAGGTAAGATCTGATTATGGAACTACTATGTTCAGCTAAAATCAAGTAGCTTTGAAAAATCAGGTTAACTTATGTTATTTTCCTGATAAATTATCCAAGAGTTTATGAACAATTCCTTGTAACACAGGACCACTTCAGCAGTAATTTCAGACCCATGGCTCTTCTACAGTTGCGTGAAGCTTGTATTTGGTAATATTAAAATACCATTTAGCATATCCTTGAGCACTTCACGTTATTTTTACACCCATGGAGCATGAATTCCCATATCCAGTATGTGATGTGTATTACCCATGTGAGAAAACTCTTCAGCAAAGCAGCACAAGGGAATGAGATGAAGCAGAGCAAGGACTGTGCTGGAAGAGAGACTGAAGTCTGTACTGTCATGAGTGTGATTGCTCTTTTTGGTGGATGTGTTGAGACCTTAAAAATACTCCAGTCTTAGAGCTCTAGAGGATGGAGGGAAATGTTCTTTCCCAGTGCTGGTCTCTTGTGGAGAACAGGAGCATAGATGTAGCTGATACTTAAGGATGTACATGTAAGTATACTGATAATGTGTGCTCTATATTATCTTCATTAGGGTTTGAACTTCACTCTTAATTTCTTTGGATGTCTCACTGATGATTTATTTAGACAAATTTGGGTTTTTTTCCATTTGACTATAATCCTTAGTACACTGTGTGTGACAAAGTGCTGAACTTAAGCTTCCGTTTCCAGGAGGTTCCTAGGCAAATTTCTCCAATTAAGTCACAGGTCTCACATCTCAAAGAGGTGAAGCCAGAGGGCCTCAGTATTTCTTCCTGTCTAATTTAAGAGCTGATTTTGTAAACATGTTGCCTAGGATTAACTCTCACCTGGCATTATAGAGAGGCAGTACCCATGTGAGAGAATTTAGATTCACTTAGGCATCCTCTTTGAGAGACCACTCCAGAACTCATTTCATAGCACTGATTCTCCTCCTGCATAGTCAAACTTAGAATTATTTTCATAGTATGCTTGGTTTTTTTCCCTTTTGAATCTCATTTTGCAGTATGCTGCTAATGATTTCTCAGTCATCCAGGTCTTTGTGATAATTATATCACAAAGACATGCAAAGAATGATGCAAAAATAGTCTAGGTCCAGGAGAGAGTATTTTCCCTTTTCTCTTTTCCCTTTCCCTTTCTGTCTCTTTCTCTCTCTTTTCTTTCTTTCTCTCTTTCCCTTTTCTCTCTCCCTTTTCTCTCTCCCTTTTCTCTCTGTCTTCCTCTCTTCCTCTCTTGCTTTCTTTCTCCTTCCTTTATCCTCCCTTGTGCCTTACTGGGCCTCCTTTACTGCAAAGATATCCAAATATAGGAACTCCTTCTCAGCTTGCCCTTTCAGAGTTGACGTGTTAAATTTGGCAGAAAACAGCAGCCTCACACATAAAGTGCCCACTTTGTATCTGGCAGTGGGTGTCATGTCTCTTTTTTTTAGCAGTCACATATACTTTTCAGTTTATGGTCTTTTGACTCCACAAAACAGTGTCTTCTCCAACTCAATTAGAGCTGAAATAATGCCAAATAGTCTCTTAAAATGCAGATATTTGTTCTCTGAGATTCTGTTGGATAATTGTTTTGTAACTGTGTCCTTGCTAGTTCCATTCCTTTTGCAATCTGTTACAACTGCAAGAAAGTTTTGCCAGTATTCAAAAAATTGTATTAATTTTGTGATGTTGGTAGCCAGATAAAAGCATGCTCTGTGTCCCCTGCTCTGGTTAATGGCATGCTGACATGCAATTAAAAAAAAACCCTGGTTTGAATCCAAATGAAGACACGTTTGCAAATGGGAATTACTCTCATCAACTCTAAAGGCTGAAGTTTGGATATTGATTAATATTCTTCTCTTCTCAAATGCCTCCCCCAGCTGTTGACGTGTGTGCACCTGGATGGCACGACTGTGAGCAGGTCTGTGTGAGAGACGATCCGTTCTTCTGCGACTGCTACCAAGGCTACACCCTCAACCCAGACAAGAAGACTTGCTCAAGTAAGACCAGATCGCTGTTCCCTTTCCCCTCATACCCTCCCCAGCCAGGTGCATGTGTTGCAATAGCTCTCACTAGCAGGTTGATATATTTGGGTCTGTCTGAGAAACTCTCACATGCATTCAGGTGTTACAAGGCAGTTCTATGTTACTCAGCCTTTTCCACTTTGAGCAAAATCCAGAGATGCAAAGGAGTTTATTATGCAACAATGGTAGTACCTGCTTATCATTCAGTCTTTGTATCTTAGAATTAAGGCCGTCACTAATTTATGCAATATTCAGCAAACCCAGAACTGAGAAATAATTGAAGAGTTGGGGTTTGTCATACTTTGCAGCACTGTGAAACCTGTGCATCACCCTGCAAGACAGCCTGATGTGACATCCTCCCCTCCAGGCTGAATTTCATGTTACTCTTCCTTTCTTTTGCTTCTCAGTGACTTTGTGTTACAGTAAATATGTAATAATTTCAGAAGAGTTTCTTTCCTTCCTGGTCTCCTTACTGTAAAGTTATTGTGTACTGGAAACTTTTCCTAGTGTTCCTTTGGAGCTCATATGGCATTTCTCATCAGGTGGAGTTAGGCAGCTGCAGTCAGAGGGACCGAGGACTGAGGTATCCCTTGTATTAATCTATTTATCCAAAGTAAGACAATTAGTTTGTCTCGCTGCTCCAAGACAAGATCAGTTACATATCTCAGTAGTTCCTTGTAAGATTCATACAGGATATGCTCCCAGCATGGAAGGGTATTGCCATTGGGAATCATTAAAAAATGTCATCTTGTTTTCTGATAACTATTTGTCCAAAGTGCATTCTGTAAGAACTGATGTACATGCACCAGGAACCCATGACTGTGAGCAGGTCTATGTGATATGAAGGCTTTACCTTTAATCCAGATAAGAAAACATGCTCAAATCATAATTTAATGTTGGGGATTTTTAATGAATATATTTATTTATTGAAGCACCTCTCTTTAATGCGTTAAATCTTTTTAATCTGTTTGACAAATGTTCCATCAACTCACAAGCTCCCAGGAAGTATAATCTCTTTTCATTCTTTTATGCCTCTTTCCACTAACGTTTTGAGCTAGTTTGGTCCTTCTTTTTTAGTTATAGCAGTTACTATAACTAAACAGATAAGAGATGACTCTTATCTGTCACCACACATTTAAGGATTCTCTGTATTTAAAAATGTAATCTGTTATAATCTGCATTTCCTTATGAAATGTAAATAATCGGGGGCATTGGCAAGGTGGGGTCTCTGGGATGTGGGTGTCAATTATATACCAGCACTTGGAGGATGGTGGGGGGCCAGACAGGAACAGAACTGGTGTAAGAACTACTGCAGTGCTAAACCCCATGTTCTTGTCTACTCCTCCAAGCTGTGGGGCAGGCATGAACTTAACAACTGTTTTCTCTTCAGATGGGCAATAATGGCATCAAATATTGGCCGAACCTGATGTAGAATCATAAGTTGAGTTGGGTTGGCAGGGACTTCAAGAGGTACCTAGTCTGACCTCTGATTCAGAGCAGGAATAGCTTACCATCACATCAAGTAGCCAAAGACCCTATGTGAGAGCAGTTATAAAATAGGTGGATATAGCCAAACATCATCTGTAAAAATAATAATTTCTTGTTGGTCTGGACTTAAACACAAATACAGTGTAAAAACACAACTTTACAGTGCTTTGTATGACTTTTTGGGCATCCCAGTGGCAACAGGAATGTCCCAGGTTTTGAATATCAAATACTGGAAGACTCCCATTTTCACAGAAGGACTGAAGGAGAATTCAGAGTTCCCCTGGACAATTGCCAAAGTTGGTTGGAAAAGTAATTTTGTTGAAACAGACAAAATCCAAGGAGAATCTGTATCTGTCATTGGAGAATTTAAATGAGACATAAAAAAATTAAGTGGCAGTTGGTTGGAAACCAACCGTGTTGGTGTGATGTTTTGAACTGGCTTTCCTCCAGCTCTCTCTTGAACAGCTCTTCTTTGTACATTGACCATAAAGCCGGTGGAATGTTCCAAAGAAGGGAGCTGAACAAATACAGGTTCACTGGAATCAAGGAGACACCAGTTTCAAAACTGGCTCCAAGAAAAATGAATTTCTGCACTGCTAGAAATAAATCTGTTTGTTTCCTGCAAAGTGGCAATATCAATGGCATGGTTGATAACAACAAAAAAAAATAAAGGAGTCAAAACAGAACAAAAGAGACAGGTACAATATTTGCATTGTTTCATTGTTACAAAACTTTGTTTGACATTGATCAGCTATGCATTTATATATCTACAGAAAAAATAATTGAATCATCTGTTGTCATTGCCTTTGCAAGCAATGTAAAAAAATATATATATGAAGAGACAGGTATTACATACAGGTAATACCTCTTGATAACTTGTTGAGAGTGTATTTCATAAGTGTAGACCCTCTTTTAAGAAGGCTTTGCCTTTGGATGTTTATTATTCTGGTCTCAGATGTAAATGGTTATCTCACTACAGTACCTGTGCTGCAGTAGCTGTTGATATGTTTGTTCTCAGCCTGCAGCAAGTGGTGCAGCCTTAACTTATTTACTTTATGTAGTAGGTGAGGTTAAGTTGCCTTTCATGCAGCTAAGAACTCACAGCCATCAGCTGATGCCTGACATTATTATACCACAATGAAATTATCCTCTCTCTAAACCCTGGGTTTTTGTGAATTATGTAGAAAAGGGAATTCTTGAGGACAGCTGAGGCTGCTCCCTTGTTAGTCTGGAAGATTGAGGTCAAGACCTAGGAACAGATTCAATGGAACTACAGTGGAGTCTGACAATACTTGCTTTCTCTTTCTTAAGAGACTAGTGACTTCTTTGTCACACTAACTGGCTCTTCCAGTCATACTGCTATGCCTTTCTACTACATTTTAAATTCACTTAGGTCTATTTGAATGATGGAGTTCCCTCCATCTGTATTTATGTGACATTGGAATGGATTTGTGCCCACACCTGTTGAACCAAAAAAGATACTCCCTATGCATACATATTGGTAATGTTAGAAACCAAGAGTACTTGTGGGGTGATACACACTGATGATTTAGCCGAATCTCTGATGCAGAGTATGCAAAATTAATACACGAGCTCCTGCTTTAATTTTTTAATTTTATTTACCAAGAGGTAAATTCAATTCCTCTAATTCCTTCCCAAGCTGAGACTTGCTTATTTAATTCTACCCACATCTCAGAAATTGATGCAAAGTAATGAATTTCTGGCACTGACCTACTCTTTACATTCCTAAAATCACTACATGCCTTCTTGCTTGGCTTAAAAACTCCCGGAGGCTTAACTTTGGACTAATGCATTCTCAGAAGTCCTGTGTTTGGGAGTGATGGGTGCCCCAAATGTCACTACAATACAGCTTTGACAGGGCAGCAACTGTGATTTTGTATCAATAGATTTAGATTCTCTTAGATACATTTAGATGTGACGAAGAAATCCCTTACTATGAGAGTTTTGAGGCACTGGAACAAGTTGCCCAGAGAAGCTGTGGATGCCCCATCCTTGCAAGTGTTCAAGGCTGGTTTAGATGGGGCTTTAAAGCATCTAGTGCTTTAGTCTAGTGAAAGATGTCCCTGACCATGGCAGGTGGGTTGGACTAGATGACCTTTAAAGGTCCCTTCCAATCAAAACCATTTCATCATAGGATCATTCCTCTGAAGAGAAGCACAACTTAGTCATGACCTTAAATACATCCAAGAGAATAGATTCTGTTTACAGTGATGCCAGTGGCCTTCCTGTGTCACAGTCTGATGGTCAAAGGACTGCTTCGAAGATGGAGACCTGGACTGCAGGTTCTTCTCAATCTGAATCACCTGAACACTTTCATTCAACTTCCCAGGGTGCCCTATTTTATTGCATGGGGATATTCTGGATGAGAGGGAGAGATAACAGGTGAAGGGAAGATTCACCCTAGTCTGGCAATCAGAGTTGATGGGGTAGGTTATTTGGTCCCTGCACCCATACTCCTTTTTATATTTTGATCAATAATGGTCTAATTTAAAAAGTGCAGAGGATCCAGGTAGGCAGGAAAGGAAGTCCTTGCTCTGCCTCCTTCTTCATTAGAGGCAAGATCTCTCTCGACTGTCCTGGACTATGGCACTCAGGTCTCTGGCTACACACCAGCCCCTGTTCACTGCCGTCCCTCCCTCCCAGCTGCCCTGGGCTGCAGTGCTTTATGTAGTCTCATAGCATGGGTTCAACTCCTTTTGCAGAATCAAGTGTTTTCTTGGGGTTTAAATGTTCAGTAATTGTAATAAGTACTCTAAATGCTGTTTTCTGTCTTAGGAGCCATAACGAGCAGTCTCGTAACAACTGAAGAGTCCTGTAAGTGTGAGGCCATAGCTGCTCTCCAGGACTCAGTCACCTCACGCCTTGAAGCTCTGTCCACAAAATATATCCTTTCTCTTACTTGAGCTCCTGCATTCAGCACTTTACTGGTGTTTTAGAGGTAGCTGTTTTGATATAAACCAGGGAAGAAATATCCCTCAAAAGAGAAAGCATTTTCTGGGTGGTTTTAGAAAAGTTATGAAAAAAAATCTTGGTTGTTGCAAACACCACTCTGTTTTCATGTTTCACTGAAGAGAGTATCACAATACAGATATAACAAATGCATCCCCTAGATTACATATCCCATGTTGAACATCAAGCACTGATCTATTTATAATTCTTCCAGATGACTTTTACTGTTACAGCAAATGCTCAGTTTTGGGCACTGCTATTATGTCCCAAAACTTTAGAGACAACTTTACAGGCAGTGTGACAAGAGTCCCCTTTAGTGTGCTATTCCTTTGCATCCCACCTCCACAGGCAGGCACTGTCCCAAGTGATTTTCATGCACCTTCTTTTCTGTGAAAATGTGTGAGCCTATTAATAACCAGCTCCTGGGATACAGGAAAATGGGAGAGCTGCAGTGCAGGGTGCCAAGAAATGTGGTCAGCTCCCAGATTCAACATTCCACAAACATGTGGGAGAAAAAAAGCGGTGAACTCTGTGGTACAACAGCAAACATGAATACTGGAATAAATGCCCTCAGTTGGCATGGCAGCAACTAATAACAGGAATTTTAAGTTGGACAAGCTGTGGTCCATCACAGACCATAATTTTTAAAGTGAGAGGGGTTGGTCAGTTACAATTCACCACAGATTGTGGCAAATTTTTCCTTGCTGGAAATTTTTGAGACTGCATGTTTTCTTTTTCTGTACAAGGTGCTCTTGTTCGAAGAGGGATTGATTTACAGGAGTGTTATGTCAGTGATAGTCATCCTGATCCCTGGGGCTTCAAAGAAGATTGGGCCGTTTAGGATTAATCAGAGAAGGAGAGCAAACTAGTAAGTTTTAGACATGAACTCATGATTTAGACAGATAAAAGAATTTTTCAGTTTGCCAAAGTTTCTGAAAGTCAAATGAAAACTTCTGCCAAGGACAAAAGACTTTCCCAGAGCTTGAATAAATTCAAAGTTATTTTTATGAGATCTAATTGCAAATCCCTCTTTTTGCACTGTGTTTGGAATTCAGTTTATCTGCCTGGAAAAATCAAAGGGAAGACTGATTTTTTTTTTTTTTATTATAATATATGATTCTGGGAATCTAAGTAGTTTAAAGTGAACAGTAAGATAATTAAACCTGTAATGTCATCTTAGTAATAGTGTGTCCTTCAGAAATCAATTTTTCTGCCTTAAGAGCTAATGCTAAGCAAAAAAATGCGATGGTTTCAAGGTAGGATTTTCCTTAATTAAAAAGAATTGATGCTTCCTTTCAGAGCTTTTCTTTGGTAGGTAGGTCATTTGTATCCCTAGCATCCTTTCAAGGCAACCTGGAAAACACAGCACAGACAATCATCTGCTGCTTCTCAGCCCTGAATGTCACTTGATGCAATTCCTTCTAAGAAGTGAGGGTTGTTGAGATCATTTGGGAAGATGCCAGACTTTGATAGGTCTCTCAAATGTTTTGAAATCTGTGGTTCAAGCAGGTATTGACCTCACCTAGAAAACAGATTGTGTGTTGAAATGTGTGTTGAAAATGAAGCGATGAGAAAGATTAAAAATAAAACAAACCCTATAGCCATCTATTCTATTGCCCTTAACAACTGGCCACTAGATGAAGTATCTGAGAAGCTGCGGGCGTACCAAGACAGACAGCAGGTTGTCTGAGTTATCCTTCTGCTTGATTTTAAAATAATCTTTCAGAATCAAACCTTTTTGTAGTTTTCGGCTTTACTGTGTTGCACAACTTACAAATCAGGATTTGGTTTGTTCCTATTGACAAGTGCCAAGAAGACTTCACGAAGAAAAGTCTTGAAAACACAGTGACCCTGAGGGTCTTCATGTACAGTCACTTTATAGCCATAAAGCTACACCTGCTGTGCCTCAGTTTGTACTGCAAGTAGTGCAGCAGGTACTGCTTTTCTGCAGGAACTGCGTTTTTTATTCTCTTACTTCAAAGTAAATACAGAAAAAAAGAATGCATACAATATATCACATTATATAAAACTGTGTAATGGCAAGACAGAGAGAAAAAAAATGTGCCTATGTCTTCTGTCTGTTAAATGGGAAAGTAAATTGAGATCTTGTAACTTATTTTAATAAAATACAATATGATATGCACACTGATGTTGGAAGTGGTTTTGTATACAGCTTAAAGGATGTGTGTTATGAAGTAAAGGGTTTAAAAAAAACCAAAGAAACAAAGCCTCAAAGATAAAGGAGGCATAAGTGGAAGAAATTCACATAATGAAACAGGATACTATCCCCAAGTCACATAGTTGGAAAAAGAAGCATTTGATTTTAAAACCTGCAAGTACTTATTAATATAGGTAAGAGGTTTAACAGTATTTTCAAGCATTAAAAATGTTGTTTAACATTCAGAATAGTAACAGATATCCTCCAATATAAGGTTTTTATCCTGCAAGATTTACTTAGGTTATTAGTCAATCATTCTTGTCATACCAAGGGCTTTACTGAAATTACTTGTGTCTATTGTGCTTGTAGAAGAAAACACACAAGCTAACAATTAAAAAAATTAATTGTGAAAGGAATCTACTAGTTTTGTATACTGGCATTTATAACAATCCAAACTCTTTAGAATTTATATTTAAATTTAGAGTCAAAACTATGATTAAGTTTTTTTAATGGAAAAATTCAAACATATTTTGTAGAGCCTTGCAATGTAATTACATAAAATATTATGTCTGGTAGCTGATTTGCCAAGAATATATTAACAACTTCTGTGCATATTTAATACCCCGCACATAATAGATACAAACAAGTCCAGTTATGTTCACTGCACATGGGAGTGAGACTTCAGGTATGTCTATACAGTAATGTCAAATTGGAATATAACACTAAATAGCACAAGTGAACAGTTTCAGCAAGGGCTAAAAACCAAACTGTAAACTGTCCAAGGATGCTGGATTGGACTGTGGTTGATATTTTGTGATGTGTCCCCACTGGTATTAATTTGATGTAGTTCAATTAGAGTGGGACAACCTGGCTATGCTACAGCTGCTTCCTCAAAGTGCTGTGTATGCATATTTTTTTCTGTAAGTCATGGAGGTTTATATCCAGCACTTTGCTTGCTTTCATGTCCTCTGCTTAGACACAGGTATTATACAGGGATTTATAGGGCCAGAAGTATGCCTTGGCCTCTGTAATTGGTAAGAATAAACAAGTTGTAAATCTAATGCAAGACTTTATGACTTTTTGGCAATTTAAAGTGGATGACATCAGTCCCATTTACACTAAGGCCAGTTGTCAGATGAGATGTAAAATTTTATACCATAGTGGAAAATTGTCCTGGAGGCCAGATGTGTCTTGCAAGCTGTCAGCTGGGCACCTTTGTTTCATGCACTGATATTCATAACTCCATTTTATGTTACAAATAATAGTATTTACACTGAGCAATTATCTGTCTCGTTTTGTGAGTACTAGATAGAATTCTAAGGTGATAAAACCAAATTTTTTTTTTAAATAGGACATACTATTGTCTAGAAAAATGGGATTACTGTATGTGCCACAAGCCAATAATTACACACTAAAGAGAGACATTGATTATTTAGATAGATACAGACTCTCTTAGATACATTTAGATATGAGGAACAAATTCTTTACTGGGAGGGTGGTGAGGCACTGGCTCAGGTTGCCCAGAGAAGCTGTGGCTGCCCCATCCCTGGAAGTGCTCAAGGCCAGGTTGGATGTGGCTCTGAGCAACCTGGTCTAGGGGAAGGTGTCCCTGCCCATGGCATGGGGACTGGAACTTTAAGGTCCTTTCCAACCATTTGTGATTCTACGTTGATTAAAGTTACACCACAAACACCGTGTGCGCAGAACTTGGAGTTCACAAGGTTGGCGATTTTTCTTCATGCAGAAGCAGAGTGACACTTTATTGACACGTAACAAAGCCGAGTTCTCCCGTCAACGGCTGTGCCGCGCAGTGAGCCACGGCTGATCCCCACGGCTTGGCCGGCCCGGCCCCTCATAGCCCCGCACGGCCCCTCACGGCCCCCCGGCCCCTCACGGCCCCGCCCCGGAGGGTCCCGTTCGCGGCACCGGGGCGGGCACATCCCGGTAATGGCGCCCGTCCGATCCGCTCCCCTCCGGAAGCGGCGCCATTTCCGCACCCGTTGCCAGGGAGACGCGGCGGCTTCGCTGCCGTGAGGAGCGGCCCGGGCCCGCTCCCTTTTCTCCGCCGGGATGTTCATCTACCTGTGCAAGAAGGTGCTGCTGGGGTGCGGGGATTACGCGGGGGGCGGACGGCTCTGGGGGAGAGGGAGATCCCCGGTCCCGCTCCCCGCCTCAGCCGGGAGCTCCTCGGGATCGGGAGCCGGAGCACTGAGGGACCCTCGGGGTCTCTCCCGCTGCGGGCCGTCTGGTCCCGGTGCTGCGCTTCCCAGAGCGCTGCCCTGCTCTGTCCCCCCGGCTCCCTCGGCCTGGGACTGGGGATTGGGGTTTGGTCTCCAGTGTTCCATCTGCTCCCCCGGGAGACTTTGGACACGGCTGGAGACCAAAGCCCTGTGCTCTGTGTGACCCCCCTCTCCTGTTGTGTCAGCACACCCTTGAAGATGTCCTGATTATATTATTTACTGTTATTTATTGTTAGACTGCTCGAGTGTGGCACAGCTCTTCGATCTCTTTTTGCGTGTACTGCTCTGTTGATAGAAATAAATTTGTCTCACGTGCTATCGTAGGTGTCTGAGGTGTTCAAGTAGAGTATGTGAAATAAAACGTGACTCTTGCAACTGTGTAGAGATCCAAAGGACTTCTTTTTCAGATCGCAATTCCCGGTAATGTTCGCCTAAAATGTATTTCCTGGAATAAGAATCAAGGTTTCATAGCGTGTGGTGGAGAGGATGGATTGCTGAAAGTTCTAAAATTAGAAACACAAACAGGTAAATTAGGGGTTTTAATTTTTTAAAATTTTTTAAAATTTTTTTTTAAAAGAACAACACCCATCACACTTTAGAAAGCATAACTTCTTGCAGAGGTTACTTTTTTGATATGGCATGTGTTTTAAATCTGTACCTGGCTATTTACATATTTGCACTAACATCATATACTTTCATTAATTTGAACACAGTTTTTCTGCAGCTGGCCTTACATGATGCATTTATAATTTGCCTGTTATATCTGCTGATGTTTTCTTCAGTGCTTCTGCTTCTTTTTTTAGGGCATATATTTCATTCTTGTTCTTTTTGTGCAGGCTTTCCCTTTTTTTTGGAACTTTTTTCATGATTTCTTGATTTTTGTTTGAATGCTCTGTCTGCCATCTTAGTAATTTCAGGGAGAAGGCTGTGTATTTGCATTTAAATAAATATGTTCTAAAAAAAGTAAAATCTTCTTTCAAAGTTTTTGAAACCTTTTTTTGAATGTAACAAAATGTGATAGCCACAGCTGTTGTTGCAGGGGATTTTATTTATTTATTTATTTATTTATTTATTTATTTTTCCCCTGAACCCTGCTAGACCATAAAGCATATATCAGTTTGGATGAGAGATGTAAATAGGGAACTCATTGAGATAATGGGCAGGAAATTCATCCTGCAGTTACTATTTACATACTTTTAGGTGATTTATTGATTAAATAGTGATTAGAGGTGCAGTTTTCATAGAGACACAGTAATATGTATGCTTTGTTAGGTTTATTTTTATATGCTTTTTGTTATTTCTAGATGAAGCAAAAATAAAGGGACTGGCAGCTCCTAGCAATGTTTCTGTGAATCAAACTCTTGAAGGTCACAGTGGTAAGTGTATTTGGGCATTTAATCTACCTTTGTTTTGAATTAAAAGATAAAAGATAGAAGATAATAGAGTAGTTTTGGTATAACTTTTTACTGTAAGCCTGAAATAAAGGTGAGCAGTACTCGATAGGGTATGTAACAACTTGGCTGTCAATTTTTACCAAGTTATCTAATGAAAGACTCTCAGTCAGTATTTCATGATCTGTAAGTGAATCACTGGTTGAGAATCAAACTGATGCAGCCTTCCCTGGGCTCTCCTGGCTGATTTTGTATGTGTGGAGCAGAGTGCATCCTGCTCAGAAAAATCTCTGCTCTGCTTGGTATGATTTCCAATTTGCTTATGGATTTTGCAAGTTTAAGTCTGAACTTTGACATGATTGTGTTTTGTATTACCTCAGTTTTGCTTTTTCCAAATTATTTGATCCCTGTTCATCATCTTGAGAAGAAAATATTGATTTCTGTGTAAGTGGCTGATGCTGTTGTATGTGTTATATTACAATGGACTTTTGTTGTTGTTGCTTTTGTTTTTTTTTAAATTGTGCAGTGTTACTGGTATAGTAGTTGTCTCTGACTTCAGCAAGACTAATCTGGAAGTGCTGCTCGGTTGCGTGGGACAGGAATACATTTTTAAGTATTTACATAAAAGATCACAATATGTTTGCTTCGGTACATTTGCTCACACACTGCCTTGGTAGGTGACAGATAAAGAATGCTTTATGGCAGAAAAGGTAAACTGATGGGCAGTTGATGCTGGAATTGATGAATTAAAAAAAAAAAAAAGAACAAATGAACAGTTTTCTGTGACACTGTATATATAAAGTTATAAATTTTGTATGATAGGGTAGAATCTGAAATGACACTAAAAGCCTTAAGTATTTTTTTCTAGTGATTCATATGTAGATAAGTCCATTTGGTTTGTTTTTATAGTGTCTGTGAGATTTGCCTATATATGGTAACTTCACATTTTCTTCTAAAGAAATCAAAATTAGTTTCAGTAAACCTTACCTCTGTCTTAAATATATCTTCATTTTCCCTTTATTGATGAATTACAGAATGTGTACATGCTTAAACTGCAGTGTAGTATGCAAACAAAGTTTATCCCATGGACAATGGAATACGAAGAGAATGCTAAAATCCTTGCATTATTTGGAGAAATTGACTTTTTATGAGAATTTGCATTTGAAACCTGCCAAGAGTCAGGTTATTTTAAGGGCCTTATTTAAATAGGATTGGAACAAATAAATTGTGAGGAATTGATTTAGAGGATACTTTGGATGTTTTCGATTCTGAAATAGATCACTATTACCTTAAAAACCCCTGAAATTTGGGATATCTGTGATTGTGTCTGTTGATAAAATTCATGAATGAAATACTGAAAAATGGAAAGGATACATAGAAAATGGGTGACTAACAGTAAGGGCATGAAAAAGCATGATGCAACTTCATATTCGGTATGAAACTGATGAAATACGTTTTGAAGATGATTCAAGTCAACTCAAATATTTATGAGTAGGATCCCATATGATATTTGAGGGTCTGACGGAGTTGTGTGTGGAGTGCTCTTGGTAATTGTGAGGGAGATTTTATTTTAAAAGTGCAGCACTCGTGAGGATCAAACTACTATGAGGAAGAAAATCCCACAAATTCCTATGCTCCAAATGAGCAGAATTTTGAAAGTCAAAGTTAAATCTCTAAAAAGCTTCAGATTGACTAAGTTGGATATGGTGGTTTTTGTTAACTTACTTAAGTAATGTCATTTAAAAACTTGTATCACTTTCTAGGTTTTGTGCAGGTTGTGACATGGAATGAACAGTATCAAAAACTGACTACCAGTGATCAAAACGGCCTCATCATTGTGTGGATGCTATACAAAGGTATTCTGCAGGATAAACTTGAGATGGGATAATATTCCATGTTGTGAGAAGTCTTTTTCTTTTTTTTTAAACCCCCAGCAATTTTTACAATTCTTTTTCAGAGTTTTTATTTTTCAGATTGTAAAGCTCAAAATAGTTTTAAAACAATTCCTGGGTTTTTACTGTAATACTTGTCTACATTTTTTATAGCGTAGTCACATGTGAAAAGGCTTTTGTTCTGCAGAGCTGCCTTGAGAGAATGTATCAGTTCTCAGCCATAGGCTTGATAAGCTGCTCTAAATTTCTTATCTCTATTACTTTATTCCCTTGGAGGAAAATAATGTACTGTGCATCAAGCTCAGACATATTGGTAGAACTGCAAGAACTTATCAACACTGCGTAGAACATCAATTAAATACTTCCATAAAAACATTCTTCAGAAATGTTTAATTAGGCAGTAAATGAATATGACTAACCAGTGTATTGCAGTAATAATCTTTAATTGCTTTTGACCTTTTCACACTTACATGTACTACTTTGGTGCACTTCAGTTCATTTAAAAGCTAGCAAACCTCACAGTCAAGTTAACCACTTCCCAACATATGTGGGAAAAAAAAGAAAATAAAGAGTTTTCTTTTTCTCTTGGGGATTTTAGTTTAATAAAAAATGGACACAAAATCTCAGCTTTGCTTCTCATTTCAAAAGTAATGAATATAACTCAGTTAGTCTTTCTGCCTGATATATGGTGGCCACTGTCACATAAATAATCTTATAGTTTAGGGAAATATTCAGTAAATTACTTACTACCTATTCCTAAGCAAAGATGATTATTCCCTCTGATAATGTTTCCTAGTGTATTCTTGTCAGTTCTGAAATTACGTAAGCACAGAGCTCTTCCTCTTGGTCTTTGGCTCCCCTTTCTGATTCCTCATTTGTCAGTCTTCATTTCAGAAATAAGCTGCTCACATCTGAACACTGGGTTTCACAATAATTATATCTGCATCTTCTGGGGGACACTGTCTTGCTAGACTTTTACTGAAAGGGCGGAACTTTCTTTCCAAAGAACAATTCTCTTTCAAAACTTATTACTTCTGTAGCGTTTTGTTGTATATTGCATTGCAGAGCCACATGTAACTTACTGCATCATGTTTACTTACAAACACCCTTCTTGGGTTTCTCCATTTCATTGAGCACCTAATGTGATTGCTTGGGAACTTTAATAAACTGTGTTATGTTTAACTTGTGTTTTTAACAACAACTTTGGCAATTCGTATGGCTAAGAAATGTCATTACTATCCCATTTGCATACCTTTTAATAAAGAGTAACTTAATTCTGATTTCAGTGATTAGTGTGTAGAGGATTATCAAATCACAAGTGTAACTCAGTTTTTCATTCACTACTAATAGGTGCTTGGTATGAAGAGATGATTAACAACAGAAATAAATCAGTTGTTCGAAGTATGAGCTGGAATGCTGATGGACAAAAGATTTGTATTGTATATGAAGATGGAGCTGTGATTGTTGGATCAGTGGATGGTAAAATTTAAGCTCTACTAACTGTTGTGCTATTACACAGCTTTTGTTTGCAGTGTTATATACACAGTGGTCCTGTTTCTCTAGATAAGTACAATTAATAGTTATTTACTAATTGTTGCTTTGAATTTCTGTAGCTGTTTTAGTGTTCACGTTGGTAACTTGCATCCTGTTTTTAATTTTATGGTGTATTTATTAAGTACAAACAATATTCTGTTACAGGCAATCGCATTTGGGGAAAAGACTTGAAAGGTTCCCACCTGTGCCACGTGGCCTGGTCCTCTGATAGCAAAGTTTTACTCTTTGGAATGGCAAATGGAGAAGTTCACATTTATGACAATCAGGGAAATTTTATTGTAAGTTCATACTGGTATAATTAAGGTATTAACTTCAGCAGGCATCAAAGCTTACTTCCTCTTAATTTATTTCATGTTTGTTTGTTTAGTTGGTCGACTTCAGTACTGAGAACTGGACAATGTCTTGTGTACAGAGCTTTTATTCAGGAGTTCTACAGCTTTTAATTATAATTATTTCTTTTTTTTTTTTTTGATAGCTAAATGAATGTCACATCAACTAATGTCTTTTTGCCTTGCAATAGTTACTGAAAATGTGAAAGTAGGAATGGTCATACTAAAGAGATTAAAGGAAGCTCTTCAGAACATCTGAAAATCTTTTATTTTTGAAGATGTTTGTGATAATTGGTCAGATTTAATATTTTTTAGCTATTATTTTTTCTTTCATTATTTGGAGGAACTAATACTGGCTTAAAGGATATTAACTTCTTACAGCTTCTGCTTCTGAAAGTACTAGCTTGCTTTTAGAAATAAGCAGTATTTTATTTTCCTATTGCTCCTATTATTCATTATTACATAAGGAATGTTACGTGCTTTAGAGAAAACCTGGTAGTGAGTGGGAGAATGAAAGGAGATAACTATAGTATATTGTAGCATTCCTACAACCTAGGTTTATTTATTTATTTATTTATTTATGTCTACTTACTGGGACTATTGGAATATGACTGTGACAAAATCCTAAATAGAAATAAAACACTGACTTTAAAAACAAGGTATTTGGGACCATTTTCTTAACTTACAGATTCTTAATATGGCAAATTTTCTCCTCCTTTCCATTGCCTCCCTAAAAAAGTATTTGTTACTCTTCCCATTTTCTTTTCTTTAACCTCTCACTCTGTCTTTCTTTCTTCCCACTGTATGAGTCATGGTGTTTCCAACTGCTACAAATTACTGAAATTCTTTAAATAATTTGTTGTCACTTCCCCCACCATATCAACAATATGTATGGTTTTGCTCTCTCTTCCTCTCCCCCTCTCTCCCACAGCTTACCTGGTATCCCTCTTTGAATTGATCCACGAATACTCTTACCTTTCAGAAAAAGCTCTAACAGGTGTTACCAGGCATTCAGGGCTAATTATTGTGAAAGTTAATTTACCTTAATTGGTGTTCTAATTTGGACACTTATTTTTTTCCACTTACTTTTATATGTTATGCAGCAGACTTATTAAGAAAAGGCTCACAAATGGTTTCTTTTTTAAAAAAACAACAATGTGGCCAGGAATGGTTTGAAATAATTTTTATTTTTTTCAAAGCTCCAGCAGAGTTCCATGTGTTTACACACACACACGTGTGTGTGTGTGGTGGGTTTTTTATGTTGTCGGTTTTCTTTGTTTTTAAGTTATTTTTACAAAGAATGAAAATGCAAACATTGAGGTACTTCTTTGTAGTTAAAAATATGTGTTTTCATATGTCTGATCTGGCTTTGATTATCTAAGGAAGTTTTAAAAATTTTTTTTATTTTTTAAACCCGTGAAATTCTGAGAACTTAAAAATTTTTCTCTGGACAGGAAAACAATTTTGCTTAGACATCTGGTTTTTTTGCAAAGTGTATATGACTTTAATTAATCTTTCTTACCTAGGTGAAAATGAAGCTGAGTTGTTTGGTGAACTTAACTGGGGCATTCAGTATTGCTGGGATACATTGGTATCACGGCACCGAAGGCTACATTGAACCTGACTGTCCTTGCCTTGCTGTCTGTTATGACAATGGAAGATGCCAGATAATGAGGAATGAAAATGACTACAGTAGGTACAAAATGTGGGGTGCGAGTTACTTGAGCTACTCTTGACCCAAAATGTCTACTTATGTTGATATTCTTAATGTTTATTCCTTAAAAACTAGATCCTGTTTTGATTGACACTGGTATGAACGTCGTATGTATTCAGTGGAACCCCTGTGGAAGTGTATTGGCGGTGGCAGGCTCTCTGAAAGGAACTTCTCAAGATGCCAACATTGTGCAGTTCTATACTCCCTTTGGTGAGGTAAAAATATTTGGTATACTCAAACAATGTAAATGTTTTGGTTTTTTTTTAATCTTAGTATATCTTGTCTATATGGTCATTACTGGTGGAGTTTGGATGCCAAAATGCAGGTGTTTAGTGTGTTCAACATGCTCTCTTATCTGGGCTATCCATGTGAATCTGGAAAAAGGACACAGGACCAAGTGCCCTTTTAGAACAGCAAGACAGTGGCCAGCAAGAAAATCCAAGTGCATCTTATAAAACACTAAATGATGGGATACGTGCAGTGTCTGACTTGGAACACCTGACTCAGATACCAGAGCTCAGACTGTGGACAGTAAGTGATTTGGAGCTGAGGCAGCAGTCAAGATGTCAACATCTGTGTATCAAATCCAGAGGTACTTGTCTTTCTGCACTGGCTGTGTACAAGACCTGGACATCTCTAGATTAGGGACTTAAAACACGGCAGTGGAAGATCCCCCTCTATTTGAGAAATGGCATCCGGTGTCAGTAAAAGCAATGGCTCAGAAACCTCACAAAAGTTAAAGTGTTTCTAATCTTCTTCATTTGCCTGTTAGGGATATTGTTTTGTAAGTGTTTTTTATACATTCTGTCTTTTTTATAATATGTTAAATGTTTGATAGTTGAGAGACAAGTTTCCAATATATTTTTGTTTATGGTGCTATTTTTGCCTTGCTGGGTAATTTCAGGTAATTTCCCATTCCCTCCTAGGAATATATCTGGAAATCAGTAAATTGGTGTTATTTATGAGTGTGAGGAAGGTTGTCCCTTGTACAGAGGAAGTATTGGCCAGCTCTGAGCTGTGCTGTGAAAGGGGTTAAGATCCAGCATCATCTGTGGGGATTTCCTTAGCTGACAGTATTTAATGGAACCAAAGACTTTGGCAATAATGTTACATCTCTAGTTGCTCATGTCCTTCAGATTAATTGAAACTAGTGTTCCAGATTTTGTATTTAGTGTTTAGAAGTAAATTCTTTAGGTTTTAGAATTGTTTTGTTCTAGTTCCGATACTTAGATATGAACTTAACTTTTTGGAAGATGGTATTTT